>NC_063048.1:15394653-15497153 GCF_018812025.1 Megalobrama amblycephala | reverse complement strand
TGAATACTTTTCGACAGCCATTTTTAGGTCTCTCCAGAGATGCTCAATTGGGTTTATATATATATATATCTCACAAAAGACACATATTATGGCAAGTACAAGCAAGCAGCAGTTTATCAAGTGTGTTGCCCTCGCTTCATCACGGGCGGGGATACACACGAGATGTGCGTTGCTTGCTTGGGAGTGGAGCATGCCCAGGGAGCTCTTGAGGGAGCTGTCTGTGTGCACTGCGAAAAACTAACGCTCCGTACACTCCGTTCACGCCGGGCGTTCTTTGAAAAGAATAAAGAGGACGCCATGGCTGGTGTTCCCCAGGGATCGGATCGCGCTGTTGCCGAGGCACAGCAGCAGCTTCATTCCTGGGGTTCACAAATGGATCTGGTGAAAGGGTTTGAGATGGGCTCTGCCTTATCTCAGCCTTCACCCACCAGACCCAGTGTCCAGACCCAGTGGAAGCACGTGCTGCAGTTTCTTCCCCCCGGAAAGAGACACCGGCGGTTCACCTATCTAGCTCTGAGGAGGTGGATAGGGCGAGCGTCACGGCTGGAGACGAGGACCAGCATATGAGGAGCTGCTAGAGGTTGTGACCAGGGCAGTGGCAAAGCTTAATATTGACTGGCCAGCTGAAAGATCTGAATCGCGTCATAAAAGCAAATTAGATGAGCACTTTTTTCCCGCCCGGTCACAGCCTCAGCGTCGGGGATTGCTGTTCTTTCCTGACCTCCACACCTCGGTGGCAGAAGCCGGCTCAATATTGTGTGTATAGCCCCCCAAACATCACTATATTCAAATATTATGGGGCTCAAAGAGTATGGTTATGGGACGATGCCTCAGGTTAAAGAGACGCTTGCGGGGCTATCGCTCGCCCGAGTCCGCATCGTCCCTTATATCCCCGACGCTGCCCACCAGACCACTAAGAACAACGTCAGCTCTGGTGGGCAAAGCTTATGCCTCAGCAGGTCAGGCTGCAGTGTGTTTACATACAATGTCCATCCTGCAAGCTTATCAGGCTGACCTGCTGGTTCCTATTTAGGAACTTCGTAAAGCCACCGACAGTGTTGGGGGAGTTACTTAAAAAATGTAATTAGTTACTAGTTACTAGTTACTTCTGTAAATTGTAATGAGATTACTTTACTAGGTACTGCATTTGAAAAGTAACTTCACTACTTATTACTTTACTTTTTCTTAATTTACCGTGTAGATACATGGACAAACATCATAGCCCTATCATCACTTAACCTTTCTGCATAGAGTTTATTGTACAAATTGAACCATATGAAAGAACAATAACCCCGTCTGCACAAAGAAATATGCCTCACCGTAAACAACAGAAATAAAGAAGGCTATGGTGGGGTCATTTTAAAATGGTGTCAACACACAAGTTTCAAAACACAGGCTTTGAATCGCTAATTCAAAAGTGAAAGTATAATGCTCACGGTCGCACGGGCATTCATAACAGCACCGGGCCAGGACACGCACGTACGGTTATGAACGCCCGTGAATGCATTTTAATGATGGGTTCATTAATGATGAGTTTATTATTATTCTAATAAAAAACCCAACAACAAAACAATACAATCAATGACAAACTCGCTTAAATAGGCGCTCAGTCAAAGGTGAGGCGAAATGGGCAAAGTTAGGTGCGACTCTCGTTCAGCCCACTTTGAATTGAGCAGACGCGTTCAGTTCTGTAACTGAATGGTCACATGCAAAATAAATAAATAAAATATTAAGTTTTGTTGCCAAATTTAGATTTTTTTATTTTAATATTATTTAGTCTATTTGTTTGATTTGTAATGATTTAATTATAATTTAATTAATTGCTTGTCATCAACTTGCAATTCCCTCGCGAACCCCCGTTTGGGAAACCCTGTTTTTTTAGAACATTATTTAGATTCATTCCTTGGCGACGCGTCATGCAGCCAAGCTACAGGTATCGCGTTTATTTTGTTTTTCCTTTTTTATTTAAAATATTCACAAACTTTTTAACTAGGCTATATCATGAATTATATGATATTTTCCGATTGTCATAGCCTATATGTGAAAGTGAATGTGTTTTGTTTAAACACCTTTATAATGATCATGTTAGTTGATAAAACAGAGGATCTGTCGGATTTACATTACATAAATTCATCAATTTTTCCCGAAATAAACGTAAGTGGCTGGTGAACTGGGATAAGAGAGTAAACTTTGTTTCATACGCATTGTATCTAATATGAATAAACAATTTCGTCAAATTAAAATTTAAAAGATTATCGCAGCTTCCATATGAGTGTATGGAATCTGCGTTTAACAAACGATGTCTTTTCTATATATAGCCCAGTCCTCATTCAAACATTTGAAACCTCAAATAAACATGTGGTTGAAAACTTAGTTGTAAAATATGAAAAGAGCGCGTCAATCTCTGGCTCAGCGCCAGCAGCGGGAAAGCAGGTTTGAATTTAGCGTATTAAACGTTCTCATCACACCGGTGTTATCGTACACGTTAAAAAAAAAAAACTGAGGGGGCACAAATCAGATCTGAGGGGGCAATATGCCCCTTTTTTGCCCCCTCGTGGCGCCGGGCCTGCCGAAACCCCCGTCTCCGTCTCCATCTCCCGCACCAGCAGCTAAGTCAAATCGATCTCTATGGCAACGGCACACAGACAGAACATTACACACAGGCAAACACGGCTTGGGTAACGAAGGAAAGCGCGTTCCTATAGTCTAGTAAAGTAGTGTAGTTACCAATATTATTAGTGTAATGTGTTACTTTACTTCGTTACCCAAAAAAGTAATATCGTTACTGTAATCCGTTACTTTGTAACTCGTTACCCCCAACACTGGCCACCGATGTATCTCTCCGTGCCTCCAAGGAGATGGCAAAAACGATCGGCCGGTCTATGCCAGCTCTGGTGGCCACGGAGATACATTTATGGCTGAATCTCTCCAACATCAGAGAAAGGGACAAAAGTGTTCTGTTAGACGCGCCGCTGTCTTCCCTGGGCCTCTTCAGTGACTCGGTCACGTCAAGAGGTTCCAGGAGGCCAAAAAGCAAACAACGGCCTTTCAGAAGTTCCTCCCTTGCTGCTCCCTCCCCACCGAGGCTTCTGAGTGGGAGCAGCCTCAGCCATCAAGCAGCTCCTCATCAGCGCATAGAGCGCAACAAAAACAGAGTGTCGCCGCCTGTGCTCCCCCACAAAGAGCTTGGGGACCGGGACGGGCGACACAATCAAAGCCTTCCAGGGGTAAGACAGATCTGTGGACTGTCTTTATCGCTATGAAGGCTTTGAAGAAGTCCTGACGCCAGTGGCTCAGGACTTCCGAGGGCAGCAGTTTGGGTTTCGCCCGCCCCAGTTCAACGGGGTCCTTCCTACGGTGGTGGGCCCCCAGCAGTCTCTGGTTATGGAACAAGAAGTTATGACACTTTTGCAAAAAGAAGCTATAGAAAGGGTTCCTCCTCCCAGCAAACAGTCAGGGTTCTACAGCCGTTACTTCATGATTCCGAAGAAGGATGGAGGGTTGCGTCCCATACTAGATTTAAGCATGTTAAATCGCTCAGAAGCTCAAAAGCTCAAGTTCAAGATGCTTACACTCAAACAGATCACCACACAGATCAGGTCCGAGGACTGGTTTGTGACAATAGATCTGAAAGATGCTTACTTTCATGTATCAATCCATCCTTCACATTGGAAGTTTCTCAGGTTTGCTTTCAGGGGCAAAGCTTACCAATACAAGGTTCTTCCGTTTGGCCTATCCCTTTCACCCCGCACCTTCACGAAGTGCGTGGATGCAGCGCTGGCTCCCCTTAGACTCCAGGGCATCCGCGTGCTAAATTATATTGATGATTGTTTGATTCTAGCTCAATCAGAGCAACAAGCAGTTCAACATCGAGATGTAGTTCTGTCACATATGAGAAGGTTAGGGTTGAGACACAATGCCAAGAAGAGTGTGCTTTTACCAACTCAGACTACCATCTATCTAGGGGTAGTTTGGGATTCCACTACGATGCAGGCACGTCTCTCTCCTGCTCGGGTGAATTCCATTCTCTCAACCGTGAAAGGGGTGAAATTAGGCCAGTCACTCACTGTAAAACAGTTTCATAGACTGTTGAGTCTGATGGCAGCTGCGTCCAACGTGATACCTTTTGGCCTGCTGCACATGAGACCCTTACAGTGGTGGCTCAGGACCAGGGGGTTTTCTCCGAGGGGAAAACCTTTCCGCATGATCAAGGTCACGCGGCGATGCCTTCATGCCTTAGCCATGTGGAAGAAGCCCTGGTTCCTGTCCCAGGGTCCTTTGTTGGGAGCTCCTTGTCGTCGCATAATGCTAACGATGGATGCGTCTCTCACAGGCTGGGGGGTGATCATGAGTGGTCGCTCGGCTCAGGGTCTTTGGGAGGACCATCATCGTTCCTGGCACATAAATCCGCTGGAAATGATGGCGGTATTTCGAGCACTCAAATACTTCCTCCCAGACCTGAGGGGCCACCACGTGTTAGTTCGCACAGACAACATGTCGGTGGTCTCTTATATCAACCATCAGGGGGGTCTGAGGTCTCGCCAGCTGTGCAAATTAGCCCATCAGACCCTCCTATGGTCCCAGGGGAAGCTCCTCTCCCTGAGAGCAGCTTATATCCCAGGGCATCAAAATGTGGGGGCAGATATCCTGTCGAGGCAGGGGCCGAGGCCCGGGGAATGGAAACTCCACCCCGAGGTGGTGGAGCTCATATGGAAGAATTTTGGTCGCACAGAAGTCGACTTATTTGCCTCAGAGAGAGACGTCTCACTGCCCACTGTGGTATTCTCTAACTCATCCAGCCCCTCTGGGGTTGGATGCATTTCCCCCGATTGCTCTGCTCCCCGGAGTTCTGGAGAGGGTTCGGCGGGACGGGGTCCGTCTCATATTGGTAGCCCCGTTCTGGCCAACCCGAGTGTGGTTTACAGACCTAGTGTCTCTCCTAGACGGCTCCCCCATGGAGATCCCAATCAGGCAGGACCTTCTGTCTCAAGTGGGCGGCATGATAACTCACCCCCTCCCGGAGTTATGGAAACTGTGGGCTTGGCCTCTGAGGGGGCCGAGCTCATAGAATCCGGTCTCCCAACTGAGGTTGTGGAGACCATACTCCACTCCAGAGCTCCGTCCACGAGAAAACTGTACGCATATAAGTGGAAGCTGTTTGCTGCCAGGGTCCTCGGTGCTCTTGTCGTAAGGATAACAGACAGGCACTTGGTCTTATGGCCTAGTTGGGATAGCGTTCCCAAAGCGTCAATGCAGCGTCGATGTTCCCATGAAAGGGAATGTCTCGGGTTACGTCTGTAACCCTGGTTCCCTGAATAAGGGAACGAGATGCTGCGTTGCTTAAGCCATACTCCCTGCACGCCTGTGAGTGTCTGCTTCATCCATATCAGAAGCTGGCGTTCTTTGTTTTCAGGGTGCTTTATAGTTTCCTGGTTCGTGACGTCACCCGCTCTGACGTCCCGTCACACTATTGGTTCGATTGCACGAGTGCTTCAAGACGTAATCACGCAGAGGCATTCCCAAAGCGTCAACGCGTCAACGCAGCGTCTCGTTCCTTTATTCAGGGAACCAGGGTTACAGACGTAACCCGAGACGTATTTCTTTTTTAATAAATCTGCAAAAATGTCAACAATTCTGTGTTTTTCTGTCAATATCGGGTGCTGTGTGTACATTTAATGAGAAAAAAAATGAACTTAAATGATTTTAGCAAATGGCTGCAATATAACAAAGAGTGAAAAATTTAAGGGGGTCTGAATACTTTCTGTACCCACTGTATATATATATATATATATACACTTGAGTTTAATATGCACCCATTTCATCATTTATCACAATAAACATTTCAGTGTACAACTGTGTATCTGTCTATCTATCTATCTATCTATCTAGATTGACAGACAGACAGGCAGATAGATAGATTGACAGGCAGACAGACACAGACAGACAGACAGACAGACAGATAGATAGATAGATAGATAGACAGATAGATATATAGATATATATATAGATAGATAGATAGATAGATAGACAGATAGATATATAGATATATATATAGATAGATAGATAGATAGACACATGTATCCACACAGAGCCAAAGCACAACCAAAACAATGTTCTTCCACAAGACATATGTGTTTTTATTTGTAACCACTAGATGGCCGAAAGTCACATAGTGTAGCATTAACAAATAATAATGAAGGTATGTGTGTGTGTGTGTAGAATTGGGTAGTAACTTTCTGTTGAAAACTATCTTTCCTTCCATCCCTCTGTTTTTCCTCCAACCCACCCACCCATTCCCGCTGTTGCTTGAGGCAGTGTTGTTGAGTTTAAATGTTGAGGTTGTTTCTCTTTAGTGTGCGAGACTCCACGCTGTCTCTGACTCCTTCAACCAAAACCACAGAACACCCCCTCTCTCACTCATACACACAAACACACACAAACACACAGAGAGAGAGAGAGAGAGAGAGAGAGAGAGAGAGAGAGAGAGAGAGAGAGAGAGAGAGAGAGAATATCCTCTCTTTCCTTTCTCTCATGCCTTTTCTCTCTCTATTCTGTTTTTCACTGTCTGACTCGAGCACAATCTGAAGTGTGGATTACACTTTGTATGTTGGGTGCTTAATCAAAAGTCACAAAGCAATACACACATACACACACTCCAGAGAGCATTGTTTTCCCTCATTACAATTTATATCACTATTATTATCAAATGTTCTATTAGAAGTATGTATTTTCCCATCTGAAATCACATTTTCCCTCTCTCACTGTACTTTCATTCTATTCATTTGTCATCCTCACAGAAAGCTCAGAAAGAAGAGATGGATCAGATTGAAAAACATATCAGGTCTTCAAAAGATAAAGAAAATGCAAAACCACTGGACAAGCCTGAACAGTATGTATAATGTCTATTTATATCTAATTCATATCTATTTATCTAAAAACTATGATTTACTCAGTTTGTTTGATGAAAAAATTTTACACTTAAAATAAATCAATTCCATATACCTTATGAATTGAGTAAATGTAAGTAAAAAAAGTAGATCTGAGTAACTAATTTGATAGTCAAATACTAATTTATTTTAGTGAAAAAAAAAACAAAAAACGTATAACTGTAATTTTAGACAAAATTAACTTGGATTTTAAGGCAATTATTGTGGTATTATCAAAACAAACAATCAAGTAGGCTAAGTGATATTCAGAAATTGTATTAAGTTAAACTTTATCATTGTGATATCTATCTATCTATCTATCTATCTATCTATCTGTCTGTCTGTCTGTCTGTCTGTCTATCTGTCTGACTTATTCTCCTTATGTCATTCATTTGCCTCCCTCTCTTTTTGCTTGTCTCTGTCAGGTTTCTGTTGCAGTTGTCAGAGGTTCCTCAGTTCTCAGAACGGGTCTTCTGTATTCTCTTCCAGTCGAGCTTCACAGAGTGTGTTACATCAGTTCAGCGCAAACTAGAAACACTTTTAAGAGTCTGTACGGTGAGAGAGACACATTTCAGCATATTTTTAACTGTGTTAGTACAATACACAAAATCACAAAGTATCCTTTTCACTACGCAAAATAAGTGTTCATTTATATGCATGTTTCATTCCCAGTAACTGCCTGCTATCAAACTTTCATTTGCATCTCTTTTCATTCAGTTTAATACATTTGTCTATTATTTAATCCAGCTGATCTTAATGGTTAATCAATGAATCATTTAGTACTTCTATAGATTTGTGAATGTGAGTAGGTGTGTGTATGTGTGTGTGTGTGTGTGTGTGTGTGCAATTATTTCAGCAACAAGGGTGATTTGAAACATGTATATTGCATTGTTTGTTACTGAATTAACAGATTGTTAAAAGTACTAAATTAAAAGAAGAACATACTGTTGTTTAGGTGATTCAACCAATGTTCTCATTACATATCACAATAATCATGTGTTTCGAAACAGTGAAAGCATGAGATCAGGCTTTGAAAAAAAAACAACTAGCTGTGTTACAAGTGTGATCAGTTTGGATTTTTGTACTAAGCGTTTTGAAAATGTATACCTTACTTGTGAAAATAGTACCAAAGCAAATAAAAAAAAAAAAAAAAAAAAACCTGTAGCATATTTCAAGTTGAAAGTTCAGATAGAAAGCCATGAAGAAAAAATATCTTCACTCCCTGTGCTTCATCATCTTTCTCTTCTCTATTTACAGGCTCTACAATCAGGTCAAGCTGTCCTGCAAGTTCTAGGTTTGGTTCTAGCATTCGGGAACATTATGAATGGGGGGAACCGAAGCAGAGGACAGGCAGACGGATTTACCCTTGACATCCTGCCCAAGTTAAAAGATGTGAAGAGCAGTGTGAGTAAAACTGAGATCACTGTCACCAGTTTAAATGGATAGTTCACCCCGACATGAAAATTCTGTCATCACCTACTCACCTTCATGTCGTTTCAAACCTGTATATGACGTTCTTTATTCTGTGGGACACAAAAAAAGAATGTTTCTGTCTGTTTTTGCCCATACAATGAAACACTTAAACAACATTGGATCCCGCACTGACTTTCATTGTATGGACAAAAAAAAAAAAAAAAACACAAAAAAACCCCAGTGCAATATGTTTCAACATATTTCAAAATATATAGCATTCGACAGAAGAAAGTAAGTCATACAGATTTCAAGGAAATTGGGATGAGTTAATGATAAAGGAATTTTAATCTTATCCCTTTAAGTATAAATTTTGCTGGTCAACATCATGGTTGTGCAGATCCATCAGCTAGGCCAGCCCAGCCCAGGACCAGCATAAACCCTAGTATGAACGTGCATGGAAATTCCCATAGAGTAGTTTGTTGGTCTCCTGACCCCACTGACTAGGTCATAAACAGACCTTTTTTGGAAATATCACTCACAGTGAGCAGCCTATATGGTATTATGCCAAGGCAGTCATGTGCATGTGAGCAAGGGTCTTTGCAGGCCACCAGGTCTGGCCTCTTATTCACAGCCGCTTTGAGCTAAATGAGTGTATACAATCCCAAAACATGAAAAATGATTATTCTCCTGTGTTTATTTCCATCTCTCGTCTCCTCCTCTCACTCCATCAGGATAATTCTCAGAGCCTCCTGTCCTACATAGTTGCTTACTATCTGCGACACTTTGATGAGGTAGGTTTGGCCATCTGTTTATTTCATTTGCTCGACTAACAGACCCCCAGGTCCCTTAGAATCACCCCTCATGTTAAACAAAAATGTGGCTTTGTTTTTGGTTTCATCACTTTGATTTGCCTTGCTTTCCCTTCACCATATAGACAAATGGCCGCTCTGAACGAGTAGAGCCCTTTGATTGCTTGATGCCCTTTTTGGACGCAGATTAAAAGGGCTGTATTGTAAATACCGTCAGCAGTCGGTCCAGATGTTTTGATTACAAGGTCATGTCCAAATTGACAAAATATGATCCACAGGTTGTTGAAGTGCTTCTAGCGTTCGAGCAAATAACAAGGAGAACACATATGTGTGCGTGTGTATGCGAGCGGCTCTGATGTCTGACAGACAGAGCGCTATTGAGATTAATTTGTTGTGTTTGATGTTTTCGTTGTTTTTGGAATCATAATGATCTTTACACACCAAACTATTTGAACAGTATTCACATTCAATTATTTTTCAAATCAACCAATGGTACAGATATGATCTCATAAACACAACATCTGTATGACTGTGCTTTTTTCCATTGTTTGTGTGCCAGGATGCAGGTAAAGAAACATGCGTGTACCCACTTCCAGAGCCTCAGGATCTGTTTCAGGCATCACAGATGAAGTTTGAGGATTTTCAACGTGACCTCCGCAAGCTACGGAAAGATCTGAATGGTGAGATGCACAAAGTAAATAAATGAATACACATATGCTTTTACACACACTTCCATGCATATACATGAGATCACATACATGCAAACACATGTGGACAGATACATATGGACATACAGACAAACATGAACTCACATTCAAGTATACATATACAAAAAAATACAACATGTTTAGTTTGTATACATCAGCGCCAATGACCCGTGTTCTTCTTTAGAAGGCTTGATTTTCAAATGGCTGTTTTTATTGAGCCCCCAGCTGGCTGCCACAATGATCAATACTGCAACTTTGTTAAAGACCCCAGCATGTAAATAAATGAGAGAGAGGGGTAATTTTCAGGACTTTTTCTAGGGGAATTATCTGTTTTTACAGGCCTGAAGGACTTAACTCCAGGTTTCTGCAGGTGAACTGTCCCTATACACAACAGTTCAAAAATGTGGGTTCAGTTTAATTTGTTGAGGGTGTTAAATTGATTAAAGGTGACCGATAAATAAAAACTGCCTGGCCAAAAAAGAAAAGAAAAGAAAAGAAAAGAAAAGAAAAGAAAAGAAAAGAAAAGAAAAGAAAAGAAAAGAAAAGAAAAAAGAATGATTCTTCATGCTCCTCCTTTCACAATTTGAGCCTGATGAATCTTGACATTGTCGTCCTGGAATATGTCCATAAGAAATGAAAAGCTACACACTCCATTAATTATGGTTAGAAGAGCTGTTCCTAAACATATAACATGCTAGAAACATAATAACCACAGGTGATCCACCGTTGTGTTGGGTTTTGCTCAATATAATGTTTAGTGGCAGATCAGTGGGCTTACTGCAGTTTAATAGACGTCCTCTGTCCCAGACAAAACCTAAAATACTATGTGGAGAACTCAAGATAATTTAATATTTATAATATTACCATGTGGCGAACCTATGAACCAAAATTTTCTCTCGAACCAAATTCCAGATTTTCAAATAGTTGTATCTCGACCAAATATCATTTAGCCATTCTTGTAACAGAAATGAAATGTTAGTGATAAAATAAATACATATATTTAATAAATGTATAAATATATTTCAGACCCGCTTTTGTACCAATGCCATATATTCTGGTGCTTTTGAAAAGAAACTAGCAGGCAGGTAAAGTGCTTAAACTGCCTTTTAAAAACTGTCTGTTTTGCTCCCTGGCCAGTAAAGCAATTTATCAGGGTCTTCAGGAGGTTAGTGAGATTGGTTCAGCTTTGTGCCACAAGTCAAAGGTTGTGCGACCCAGCTTAAGTGCACGACGGAGTGTGAATGAGGTGTAAGAATCCGATTACATGCTCAAAGCTGACTTTAAATCCCTGCAAACATTTTCATTGCCAACCCAAAACACACACACACTCACACAGATGTGGAAAATCTCACATTCCACCGTTGGCATGTTTAGCTTGTTTAGCTCCTTGAAAAAACACTGATGGATGGTGATGTGGTCAATTTAGAACACTGCCCTACATCAAAAACACATTTACAATCAATCATTAATCCAGAGTGAGATTGTCTACCACACACAAATAATAGCATCCGAGCCTTTTTAGTTGCACTTGAGCCAGTCAAACATATCAGATGGATTTGCATTTGGCTCATGGAAATTTCGATTGAAGGATGGTCGCTTTGATGCATTGCTATACATCCTATTAACTTCGCTCCTGCTGTTAGCCATATTTTTGCATGCCTTAGCTCGAATCCCTAGTCAGCGATTTGCATTGTTAATCTTTCAAAAGCTTATTAGTTAGGCTCACTATACGTACATGTGGTTGATAAATTGTAAATGTACTTTTCCAGAGCTTGTATGCTTAGCTAAATCGTTTTGGCATACACCTGCTGAACAGATCAAGCCTACATTTGTTTAACACAGGCAAATATTTCTCCTCTGGCAATGTTCTGTGTTTCTCTGAATCCTCAACAGTTCACATCCCTAAACTCTCCCTGCAGTCCAATAAGCATGGCTTCTCTCTTACGCCAGGTTCATACAATAAATGGATCATCACTACATTAGCAAGCTAAGCTAAGCGCTAAAGCAGATGTGCGACACTGACAGCTGGAAGGGGCACAGAATTATGCAGGCGGCCCGGCAGGTCTTCGCTTTCACAAATCCCATGATCCAGCTGGCAGGGACATTAGCGTGTGTGTTTGCATTGCATGATTGGCATGCAAGGCTGTGATCCATCACCGACTGTAGTGATGGAGTGTGACACGGTGAAGCCTGTCGGGCCATTTTAAGACTCCAGGTGTACAGCGAACAGAAGCGAAGGAAAGGTTCATGAAATGGGATTCATTAGCATCTGTTAGCACAGGTCACAAATAGCACATTTTTTTTGTCTATACTGATACATCTAAGTGCAGAAAGAGGAAGCAGAAGGATTGAATGTAACAAGCTTCCCTGCTAATAAAAGTCCATGGTAGCTGGTTTAAATGCTAGTTTGGTGCTGGTCTTGGCAGTTTAATTGGTGAAGACTGGTTGTCCAGAGAAGTTTAGCCATATGGTGGGGCCATTGCATGCTCCCGGCTAACAAAAACATGTTCTAAGAACATTTCATTAAGGTTCCCATTAAGTTATGAAAACGTTATTTTTGAATGTTATCAAAATGTTAAAAAATGTCCAGTTTAAAAAAAAAAAAAAAAAAGTTTTTAAAACTTTTTTACTTGGTAATGCAAACATTAAGGGAACATTCCATTTTATCATTTTGAAAACATTTTGGGAATATTAATTTTGAATGTTCTCTGAACATTCTGAAACGAGTAGTAACAGTAAAAAAAAAAAAAAAAAATGTTAGACGAATGTCCAACTAAAATGTTTCAGAAAACGTCTCAGGTTACGTATGTAACCATGGTTCCCTGAGAACAGGGAACGAGACACTGCATTCGAAAATGCATATGGGGAACGCCATCACGTGAACTGGTGTCTGAAATAATTATCAAATCTTACCAATCCTGTTGGCCAGTGACAGCCTATGATGCAGAGATGTTCACTAGTCTTTTATCCGGAGTCCGAGTCAAGTCTGAAGTCTTTAAGCTGGAGTCCGAGTCAAGTCTGAAGTCTTTATCACTGGAGTCTGAGTCAAGTCTGGAGTCTTTTGTCACGAGTCTGAGTCGAGTCTCGAGTCATTAAAAAAAATAAAATAAAAAATTCTCATAATCAAATCCTATTTTTTATTCTAAGTTGTATTATAAAGACAAAATAATGATCTTTCTGTAATCTGTTTTAATTTGAAATTAAGGTCCTATGATGTAAGGGATAATGTACATCCAGTTTGTTACTTTATAATCCATTACAATGTACAAAACAGTCGTCCTGGCAACACAAGTAGTCATTTTAAATACAGTCGCTAAGCGGACAAAAGATGGCACCAGTGAGTCACGGTTTGTTATACAGCAGTTTGTTATACAGCTTCGTTGTAATTGACGACAGTCATTATCAGAAAATATTAAACCTCGGAATTTTTAAGAATGTCAATTGAAAACTCTACACATGCTGATTGTGATACATAAAAATATGAGCTTTAAGTAATAAATGGATTAACATCTCTTTCTATCTCTCTCTCTTATGGACACACATTAAGAAAGAGAAAAGCTGCATATAATACGAAAAGATTGATAAAACGTAGTGCTAGGTTTAAAGTCTAGATTTTTTTTTGTTCATATTTTAACAGGCTGGCAATTAAAAAGAGCCATGCAGCTTCACCACAGTATAATAGCTAGCTGTGTGAGTTAATGTGACTAACCTTTGTGGATGCGATGTCTGCAAAATTTGATGATGTTGTTCCGGTGTCTTTAATTGTTTTCCCACATTCTGTGCATCTAGCTGATCTGACGTGATAATAAACCCAAACGAAAGAACATATGGCACGGTGGCTCCCGTCATGTTGCATGGGACTCTTATTATGACATTTCTGAGTTTATGCGCATGGACATACGTAATCAAAGTGTATGACAAGAGTCCAATCTACCACGACACATAAGGAAATATATTTGACGCAGATATTATAAAACTATTTAAACACAACACAAATACTTCATTTATTATATGAGTGGTTAAGGGTAAAAGACTTGAGTCGATTTTAAAATATTCCGAGTCTTTTGTGCCGAGTAATTTCAGGTCGAGTCCGAGTAAAATGCGACTCGAATGCGACTCGAGTGCGACTCGAGTCCGAGTCTCTAACTCGAGTGCCCATCTCTGCTATAACGTCATTAAAGAAGCAACCCGGAAGTATAAAGGAGCACCTAGAGAAGCAGTCAGTATCTTATCGTCTGAAGGGACTGTTCAGCAGGCAGCCCTGATGCATGGCTAGGAAAGCAGTGTCTTGTTCCTTGTTCCCAGGGAACCATGGTTACATACGTAACCTGAGACGTTCCTTTTCGAAAGGGAACTCTACACTGTGTTTGAAACATATGGGGAACAATATACCCATGCCGTCATGCTTTAGGGGAGTGCATGCCAAAAATGGCTAGACAAATGCCAGAACTAGCAGCTTCAACTGAAATGCCAGAACCACTCCCCATATGGGTCATACATAGGCTGTCAGTGACAGCATTCCCTATGGCCAATAGCCCAAGCTATAAGCCTCAAAGAGGCCTACCAAGGCCGCTCAAAGGCTTCTGGAACCAAGCTTCTTTTCAAAGAAAAGAGGGTACCTTTAAGGGAATGTGGCCAGAGGGCCCGAGGGAACCCTAGCCAGTCACTTGCCAGGGGAACGTACTCGACCCTGATTGCCACCAGGGAGGCCTGACCTGGTCTACTTTACAGAAACCTAGTCTTGGCCAACAACCTGTCTGATCACAGAATCTCCAATCACATTTCTTCAGAGAAGATATACAGTAAGAGTGACTGCAAAAGAGGCCGTAACTAACTCAGACCAGAGCGTAGAGATGGGCATCCTGGAGAGCAAGACTCAGCTTAGTGTTTCCTTACTAATGAGGGGAGTAATACTCAGCTCAATCCTAGGATCTATTCAGCGCATGATTATTTGCACTGAGGAGGCTGTGCACTCCAAAGGAACCCAACAAGGGGAGTACATTTAACAGCCAGGGAGGTCCTGATCCTCAATAGCAAGGCCTCAGAGAGGCCTTCAACCACTGACCAGCTTAGGGAGCTAAGTACTATGCAGGACAAGAGCAGAGCTCGACCTAACAGATAAACTGTACTGTAGGCACAAAATCATGGAGGCCCAGGAGGGGGCCTGCCACATGATACTAATTCTACATGTGTAGAAATACATTACAGCAGCCTTGCTAAATGGCACGATGCGCTCAATCTGCTTAGAGAACAGGGGGGAAGCTTAAAGGGAGGCCTGTGAAAGCCACACACCTGAACAGCTTGCTTGCTGATAAGCAAATCCAGCAGATTAGACTGAGAATGCCCACATAATAGTCTACCTAACACAATCCGATGAGCAGTGCACTCAGTAAAACACTTTTTACTCTTTAAAGCAAGAGGAGTACAGCATACGCCAACACGCCCAAAAAAGGGGCTACGACTTCCAGACACTTGGCATCAGCTCACGGCAGTGTTCTAAGCGCTAAGGGAGCCAATTAGAATGACCAAACTTCTCAAGTGAGGTTAACTAGTTTAACTCAACCTGAGCCATCATACCACCAGGTCATGTACTCAGTAAAAACACCTTTTTACTCTTAAAGCGAGAGGAGTACAGACCTATGCCATCATGCTCTGAAGGAGACCCAAACGGGGCCTACAATTCAGAACGACAAGTGACGCCAACTTCTAGTGGCGATTACTAAGCTCTCAGGGAGCCACATATAGAACCAAACTATTCAGTGAGGTTAACTATTAGCTCAGCCTGAGCTTAATTCCAATCAACACATTCCAACAGGCAATGTACTCAGTAAAGCACTTAACACTCTTATGGCAAGAGGAGTACAAAAAACTCTGCCAACATGCTCCGAAAGAGGCCATGTAAGTCAGAAAACAAACCTTCTGTGTTTATGTAATCTGTATGAAAAGAGAGCATGTCAGAAGTCCGTGATTCAGCTCATTATCCCTAATGCGGCCAGCCCACGGAGCGGGCAAATTCAGAGGTCAGCTCATCTCAATCGTGTATTTATTGTCTTGAAAAGTGTTTATCTGTATGTAAAAGCCTGTATGTTAGCGACCTCTGGAAGACATGCCGTTAGTTCCTGAAATGTCCTCTTCTTCTTTAGAATAATTTGTGGACTAAATGTGCACAGAGAGTGCCCTCCGGCTGCAAGTATGAATTAAAAACACCAGCGCTCATAGTGATAACAATGAATATAGAATTAATATAACTCCTCTGTATAGAAAATTGACATAAACATATGAGAATCCATCAATATTTCTCCAAATGTGAATGCTTTTAAACTAAAAACCTATATTCAGACTCTTTGCATCACAGAAATACATTATATTTTAAAGAATATAATAGAATACCATTATTTTAAATTGAGCTGAGACATGATTACAGAGGTTTTTTTCACAGCCTACCTGACTGAAAGGCCTCATTATTATGCAGCACCATTAGAGGTTCTTTATGCGATTCTTTTGTCTTCTCAGGTGTAAATGAGAGATTATACATGATCATTCATGCCTCCACACATATGGTGTTTCTTGACAAAAAGTGTCTTACAAAAACTAAATCAATATATTGTTTTATATGAACAAGTAGGCATTATAATTTTTACATAATTTTGAAGCAAAAACTCTAGCCTACAACCCCCAATACCCAGAAGTCTTGTAAATACAGATTTAATATACTTTTTTTGGCCTTTTTTCAGTGACATAATTTTTTTGTTTTTTCAATAACCACGCATAAACGTTATTCCTTCAAAAACACAAACATGTGCATACATGTTCCTCACATATTATGGTAGCCTAGTTTGTGCTGAATACAGTGTAATGACATTTTTTCCATTAATATGTTTATGAACAACTGAAAAAAGGACAAATTTCAGGGCATGTCAAAACTTCTCCATGCCCCAAATCAGCCTCAGACTCCAGAGGGTTAACCTGTGGCAGCAATAGAGTAAAACTCACATTGTGTAGGGCAAACTAGAACTTAACCCTCAGGGGTCTGAGGATTTTTGGGACCCTGGAGAAGTTTTGACATGCCCTGACATTTGTGCTTTTTTCAGTTGTTCATAAACATATTAATGGAAAAAGTGTCATTACACTGTATTCAGCACAAACTAGGCTACAATAATATGTGAGGAACATGTATGTACATGTTTGTGTTTTTGAAGGAATAACGTTTATGCATGGTTATTGAAAAAACAAAAAACTTAAGTCACTGAAATAAAGCCAAAAAATATATATTAAATCTTTGTTCAAAAGACTTCTGGGTATTTGAGGTTGTAGACTAGAGTTTTTGCTTCAAAATGAGGTAAAAATTATGCTGCCTGCTTGTTCATATAAAACAATAGAGAGATTTAAATTTTCTAAAACATCTTTGGTCAAGAAACACAGTATGCGTGGAGGCGTGAATCCTCATGTATAATGGGTGATTCTCACCTGAGAAGACAAAAGAATCACATAATAATGACCTGAAATGACTTGCATAATAATGAGCTCTTTCAGTCAGGTAGGCTGTGAAAAAACCCTCTGTGATCATGTGGTGTATATCAAATATACAGAAAAAACAGCAATACTGTGAAATATTATTACAATTTAAAATAATGGTATTCTATTATATTCTTTAAAATATAATGTATTTCTGTGATGCAAAGTGTCTGAACAATTATGTTACCTCTATGGCATTTCATATAGGCTTTTAGCTTAAAAGCATGCACATTTGGAGAAATATTGATGGATTCTCATATGTTTGTCAATTTTCTATACAGAAGAGTATATTTATTCAGGATTTATTGTCATTACTATGAGTGCTGGATACTGTGTTTTGAATTCATACTCGCAGCCGGAGGGCGCTCTGTACACCTTTAGTCCACAAATGCCTGAGCACTAAAGAAGAATAGGCAATCCAGGAACTAACCGAACTAACAGAGGACAGAGATCGCTAACTATGGCTATTCAAAACACTTTTCAAGACAATAAATACACGATTGAGACGATGAATGCATGTATTGACTCAGAATTTGTGTCTGAATAGCGCTCGCTCCATGGGTGTGGCCGCATTAGCGGATAATGAGCTGAATCACGGATTTCTGACATGGCTCTCTTTTCATACAGATTACATAAACACAGACTGTTTGTTTTCGATTTGACTTGTACGATTTAAAACCTGACATTTCAACGTTTTTTTAGACAGAAGTCTCATTTTTTGTCATTAGTATCCACTAAGTTACAGTTCGTTTTCTGAGAACTATCAGATTGGACTTCCTTCAGAGGGAGACGAGAGATCATGCATCATGTTAGTTTTCTTTATTTTACAAAAAGCACAACATTTAGTTTTTACTCTGAGTGTACACAAATAAAAGAAGATATTCCACAGATTAAAATGGTGTATAACTCTTAATTGTATGTGCAACATTAACGGAGTATTTTGAGTCTCTTTCACACTGGTAAGAAAAAACCGCGGTGGTATCGCCAGCGATACCCTCAGACCTCAGAGTGTTAAAGCATAAAAGTGATGCTTTATTTTTCATTCATGCCATCCTAAACCTCAAGGATGGATGCCTTTCACCAACCTGAAGTTTACACAAAAATCAAGGGGGTTCAGGCAAAAAGGCAAACACAGTATGAATGAAAATTCTAGACAAGTGGGGCCTACGCAACACTAGCATTCTCTTATCCACCTAATGATAAGGGGCCTACCACCTGAAACAACGGCACCAGGGAGGCTAATGATAGCCTGCTACCTTAGCTGCTATCTGTCTTGCACCTACACTAAAGGGGTAAAGGGCTTTTTGGCCTGACAACTCTGAAAGAGGAGGCCAGAACTAGGAAACTATACAACCTGACAAGGGAAGTAATGATACAAGGGGGAATGCTTTAGCAAACACCTAACCCTAGTTCTTAGCCTAGGCCAGCTATAGCTGTGGGCCCATAGGGCCACACATAAGCCTAGATCTGCCTGGGGACTCAAACTCAGCCTAAAATCTCATGAGAGAGGAGGCTACTCTAAAAACTCTAAAATAAGAGCTCAGAGGAGCAAAGCTCAACCCAAGTCACTAACAATGTCAGGCGGCCCAGGAGGCCGACGCTAAACATAGATCTATCTGAAGTAAAGAGTGCTAATCTCAAAACAACTCTAGCTATGACCAGAGGAGAAGCTACTCTACCAATGGTGGCTGTAAAGGTGGCCATTTTGTTTGACAAACCAAAATAAATCGTTCAAGCCAACCTAATGTTTTTTTTTTTTTTTTACTTCAGAGCCCTTAAAAAAACCTTACTCTTTTTTCCCTCTACACGCCCAGGAAAAACCATACAGGAAACTTAAGGTCAGATATACTTATAATGTAAATTTAGACCCAGCTTACCTTCCTGCATCTCGAAGACCAAAGACTCCTATCACGGAAGAGATGGAATCTAGGGTCCTTTTTAGCCTAAAGGCACCTTTTTACTATCAAGCCAGAAGGTGGGCCATCAGAATTTTATTCATCATGGGCCCAGTCCTCAGCCTGACTGTAAGAAATGCCTGAGTGTGTTTCACTTTAAAATTCCATTACTCAGGAGGTGGAAGAAGAGAGGAGAGGGTAGAAGTGAACTACCCTCACAGAGAGGAAACCAATCACTGACGCTGCTGGTGTCTGTGGTTGATTACCTCACTCAGATCCTGCTTCTTCTTCCTAGAGTCCTGTCTTCTCTGGGACTTGCTCCGAGGAGGAGGAGGTGCCAGAGGGGCAACACTGGACCTCTGGCCCTGTCTCCAATCTTCGAATCGGGACAGGCCAGGACCTCCTGTCTGTCTGGGCCCAGGATCAGATCTGAGCGGTATGCAGGTCTTAAACGCCTCAGAGCGCGCCTTCGCCTCTCTGAACTTTCCCACCACCGCCTCGACAGAGGTACTGAAAAGTTCAGAGGGCAAAACCGGTGCATCGAGGAGAAAGCCCTTTTCTTTCTCCCTGATGTCAGCCAGGTTCAACCACAGGTGTCTCTCCGTGGCCACCATCTCTGCCATCGATCTTCCAATTGAAGCAGCAGTTTGTTTAGTGGCCCAGAGAGCCAAATCCGTGGTGTGGCGCAGCTCTTCTACCACCTCAGGGGATAGACCCTGCCCCTGATCCAGATCCCTCAGCAAATCAGCCTGGTAGGCCTGTAACACCGCCATGGTGTGTAAGGCTGCACCAGCCTGACCCGCTGCCACGTATGCCCTGCCATTCAAGCGAGAAGTCACCTTAAGGGGCTTGGAAGCCAGGATCGGAGCTTTCAGTGTGGGGGCCTGCCCTGTGATGAGATAGTTTGCGAACGTCTCGTCAATAGGGGGCATCGACACATACCCATGATGGCTCAATCCCTCCACATCAGCGAAATTCGCCCGCTGATTCAGATAAATACAAGCCGAATTTGGCAGGGAGGCTTTGAAGTTTCAGCAGGCTCACCTGCTTCTGCTTCAAGAGCCATCTCTTGCTTGTCAATGACAAGACATTGTCATCATCCAACAGCTCACCCTCGTCAGCTACAGCGGGCCAGAACCACCAGGCACCGATACCGGCTCCTCTCCCCTTGAGAAGAGGGCCAGACGAGAGTGGAGTGTCTTCATAGGCAGACGCTCACAATTCACACAGACAGCGCCCTCAAGCACTGTCTGTGCTTCTTCTTCCTAGAGTCCCGTCTTCTCTGGGACTTGCTCCGAGGAGGAGGAGGTGCCAGAGGGGCGCTCTTCCCCCAGACAGAAAATGCACATATTGTGTGTGTCACCGGGTGTCAAAAACCTAGGACAGGGATCCACACACTTTCTGAAACGTTTGTCAGACATAGTAAATACTCTTACCAGATTCTAAGTAATCGCAAACAGACAAAACATTCCCTGAAGACGATGAGATACTGACTGCTTCTCTAGGCGCTCCTTTATACTTCTGGGTTGCGTCTTTAATGATGTAATTGGCTGTCGCCGACCAATAGGATTGGTAAGATTTGATCATTGTTTCAGACACCGGTTCACATGATGCCGTTCCCCATATGCGTTTTTGAACGCAGTGTAGTGTTCCCTTTCAAAAAGGAACAAAACGTTCTATGAACAATGTATAATTAATGTTATATTTACATTTTGAGAATTTAATTTAAGAAGATGTAACTTTGAATCAATGTTCTATAAATATTACTGGAATAATGTTTGTAACATTTCAACAACAGCTTCTTTAAAAGAACCTTGCCAGAAAGTTCTGAAAATGTTCCCTGTTACTTGGGCTAGTCTTTTTTTTAACAAGGTTGACTACTGTAAATTACAGTTTCCTTACAAAGACTTGAGGTCATCAGTTCATTCCTAAAATGGGTTGTTTATGAGAGTTATTTAAGTGGCTAGTAGTTGTGTAGCCTAACATAAGATGTTTTCACTGTTAAATAAACTGTTCTTCAGTTCCATGATTGATTTTGTTTGTTTCTTTCTCACATCTGTGTTCCTGCTCTCTACTTTATTTTACAGCCTGTTCAGCAGAAACAGAAAAGGTGTGTAATGTCTCGTCTGAGGAGCACCTGCAGCCCTTTAAGGACCAAATGGAAGAATTTCTCACTAGAGGTAAAAAAAAAAAAACATAGCAAGCATAAGCCCTATTCGGACAGCTATTGTTTTACATGAGAACGTGATTTATGGTTTTATTGCCATTTGAATCGGAAATGTCAATTTTTTTTCTTTTAGAATCTGACATATTTAAAGGGTTATTTCACACAAAAATGAAAATTCTGTTATTAATTACTCACCCTCATGTCGTTCCACACCTGTAAGACCTTTGTTCATCTTCGGAACACAAATTAACCACTTCACCACTGGGGGGAGTGACTTTGGCAGTTTGATACACGCTCCGAACCACTGAATCGAAATAAAAGATTTGTAAAGTGTCGAAGCTTCATGAAGCAGTGTTTTGAAATCACCCATCACTAGATATTGTTGAATAAAGTTGTTATTTTGTTTTTTTGGCACACAAAAAGTATTCTCGTCGCTTCATAACATTAAGGTTGAACCATTTCATTAACTGTGAATCAGCTTGTTCTATTAGGATGTAAATATTTGTATTGTAATTTTACAGTTGTCCTATAAAATAAAATTATTTTAATAAAAATTTTTTTTTTTTAATTTTGCAGTATTATAGTTGCACCATAGTTCTTATTTTGTTTAATATTTTTATTTAATAATAATCACAATAAAAATCCTATTATTTTATAGTCATATTGATTGAGTCAAAAACAGTGAGAATGTGGCCTACAAAAATGACAAGTGGAAAGATATTTTTTAAAAATGTTCACAATGATACTGAAAATTTGAGTGGCTTTTTATAATGAGTTGACCCAAATATGAACACTCAAATCGTTCATCTCTAACAGGATCACACTCAAAATGTTCGCACTCAGAAGTCTTTAGAGTAAAAAGTAATTCTTTACCTTTTTTATTATGAAAATGCTCTTCTCAGCAAAACCATGTCAATAATTCTAAAATGGTTCATTCTTTCCAAATATAGCTATTTGTCATCTGGTAAAAAAAAAAAAAAAAAAAAAACTGTATTTTTGTCAGTATGCCCTAGTATTTGTCATTGCCTAAAATGTTCGTTTTATTACAGAGGAGCCATGCAAATGTTCTTTTACAAACATCACCCTGGGAAACAATTAAAGTGTTTTCTGAATATTGCTGGGATGGATGTACAGTGACCCTGTGTGAGAGGACAGATGAGGTGCTGAGAAATAAATGTGACAGAGGCTCTGTGACGGCCTATGGGAGCCAACAAGGATTCTGGGAAATACATCTGACCTAACCTAGACCCGATCACTCCAACATTATTTGTGTAAAGCTTGTGACAAGAAAAGTGAGAGTACTTAATTTAATTATTTTCACTAATTTCCTCCACGTTCCACCCCAACGTGTTAATCGCTGATTCAACCCTTTCAGTGTTTTGTTTCTCTGAAGATCTGGTGATTGTGTTTTATTATAGTTGCTCTTCATCTTGTTTATTTGCCTTCTCTATTTGCCAACTTGGCTTTAATCCTTCTCTATTTGATATGGTTTCTGTTCTCTTGTTTATTTCCTCTAAGTGTGTCTGAGTCAACCTGCCTGATCTGTCTGTAGCACCGAAAGGCTGTTTCTGTCGGCTCTTTATTCTCGTCAACGTTTTACTGGCCTCTTTTCGTCTTTCACACTCCAATTATTTCAATTGCCATGGCGTAACCTCATTTTTCCATCGCTCAACTTGGAGTTCGCTGGAACGTCTCCCTATAACTGTCTTTCTATTTTTCATTCTCTGCTTCACTACAAGCTTTAGTAAATGCTAAATGTGTTGCTGTCTCTCTTTCTTTGTATTCAAATTGGTCCTCATAACAAAACCCACATGTGCTCTGGCGGCAGGGGTAGCAGGGTGGGGTCCTTACTGAACGTCCCCCTTCTCATCTCTACCCCTTTGATCTGAAGACTCATGGGTCTCCTTCACTAAGCTCTCAGATGGGTGGCATGACCACGGAAAGACCCTCTTCAACCCTCCATACTGCCTCCAGTTAGAGAAACAGACAGAACGGGGATCGGAAAAAAAAGACCTGGTCTTATTTTTTGTTATTTGTATGATTTTGAAACTCCAGGAGAGTAACAGTCTCTGGCTCCAGTGCTTCAACCACTACTGTTTATTTTTCAGAGCATGAAATTAACTACAGAAAGGAAGAGAGGAAGAAAAACTGAGTGAGACAGACGTGCATATATGTGTGTGAGAGATAGAGACTGTCTCTGTGCTGTTTGGTCTATGCTCGTTCTACTGATACCATGTTTAATTCTGTACCATTTCCACTGCCCTGGGCAATGAGAAGCAATGTGATAATGCATTTAAAGGAACAGCAGGTACAGCAGATTTAGCAAAATTATAGAATAGCAGATACCAGATGAGCCATTTTAGTACAATTAGACCATGCTTCCTTACAAAAGAAGTACTGGCAGTAGCATGGTACAATTATGGTGTGAAATGGTAGGTTATTTGATGGTTCCATGTGCAAAAAAAAAAAAAAATAGTATCTTTTTGTATTACAAAAAAAAAGAAGAGTGGTCCATGCAAAACTCACAATGTTACGGTGGTTGCCAGGGTATTCTGTGTTTTTGCTATAGGGAGTTTCCAAGTGGTTGATAGGGATTTCTACATAGTTGCAGGATGTTGTTATGTGGTTGTTAGATGCTTCTGATGTGGTTGTTAGGGCTTTATAGTTGGTATGGGTAGTTGCCAGGGTGTTGCTATGTGGTTGCTAAGGGGTTACCAAGTGGTTTATAGGAACTTTTATGTAGTTGCAGGATGTTGTTATGTGGTTGTTAGGGCTTTCTAGTTGCTCTGTGTAGTTGCCAAGGTGTTGCTATGTGGTTGCTAAGGGTTTACCAAGTGGTTGACAGGGATTTCTACATAGTTGCAGGATGTTATGTGGTTGTTAGATGGTTCTGAGGTGGTTGTTAGGGCTTTCTAGTTGGTCTGGGTGGTTGCCAGGGTGTTGCTATGTGGTTGCTAAGGGGTTACCAAGTAGCTGACAGGAATTTATACGTAGTTCCAGGATGTTATTTGGTAGTTAGTTGTTTCTAAGGTGGTTGTTAGGGCGTTTTAGTTGGTCTGGGTAGTTGCCAGGATGTTGCTGGATGTGGTTGCTAAGGGATTACCAAGCAGTTGACAGGGACTTTTATGTAGTTGCAGGATGGTGTTACGTGGTTGTTAGATGCTTCAGAGGTGGTTGTTAGGACTTTCTAGTATGTCTGGGTAGTTGCCAGATGTGGTTGCTAAAGGTTTACCATGTGGTTGACAGGGATTTCTACATAGTTGCAGGATGTTGTTATGTAGTTGTTAGATGCTTCTGATGTGGTTGTTATGGCTTTCTAGTTGGTCTGGGTAGTTGCCAGGATGTTGCTATGTGGTTGCTAAGGGGTTACCAAGTGGTTGAAATTAATTTATATGTAGTTTCAGAATGTTATGTGGTAGTTAGATGTTTCTGAGGTGGTTGTTAGGGCTTTCTAGTTGGTCTGGGTAGTTGCCAGGGTGTTGCTATGTGGTTGCTAAAGGTTTACCATGTGGTTGACAGGGATTTCTACATAGTTAGTGGATGTTGTTATGTGGTTGTTAGATGCTTCTGATGTGGTTGTTAGGGCTCTCTAGTTGGTCTGGGTAGTTGCCAGGGTGTTGCTATGTGGTTGCTAGGTGGTTTAAGGCTTTCTGGGTGATGTGGGTGGTTACCAGTGTGTTGCTATGTGATTATTCAAGTTTTCTGAATGGTTGTCAAATGGTTGATAGAACTTCCTGTATGGTTACAGGGTGTTGCTATGTGGCACTTAGGGTATTCTCAGTGGTTGCTAGGGTACTTTTAGGTGTTTGCTAGAAAATTCTGGTTAAATTGCTTATAGCCCAAGTCTGTATAAAATTCTGGCTCCCAGATATGGCCTGAGTCCCTCCTTCAATGTACATGTAGGTCTATAAATTGTTTACCTGTTTAATTTTCTACAAGGCAATCAATCAGTTAGAAAAGTAATTTCACATCTTTCATCATCAATTTCATGTATCTTTTATATACATAGCACAGGTGTTGGAAGAGTTACATACCAAAATACTTTGAAGGGGTTTGACCATACAGTATCTTCAACCCTTAGTATGAGCAGTAGTAATAGTTATGATTGCCTTAGCAATCACCACTACCAATAAAAAAGTTTTTTGAAGCACAAATGTAACATTTTAGGCAATATTTTAAGTCAGTTTAATGAGTTGTAGATCTCATGTTGGGGCCAGAAGTGGTTTGAACTGAAGTGATCTGTGTTGAGTGGTGAGTGGTACGAAAATGTGTAAGAACACTGGGCTCATCATTCAATTTATTAGTGAATCACAGGAGACTCTCCAAGTAGGAGTAAATGAAGTGACATTGACATTGCAGTGGTAAAGACTTCAGAGACCTGCTTCAACATCTGCAGTAAAACTATGCCTCAGATGCTGAGAATATTTGCAAATATGATTTTACATCGATTTTCTCCTTGAAATTTTATGTCAGCGGATTACAACTGACTTATGTGTAATCAGATTCTGAGTTTATGTTTGTCATAAAGATCATAACCTGCAAGAACCTATACATACATGTATGCGCACAATCTCCCGTAAATCAGTTCTCACTGTAACTGAAATTAAATGCAGTAGGAGTCTGTTTAAAACTGGAACAAATCTCTGATAACCTTCTTATGATAACCTGTGTCATTCAGTGACAAGCAGTACAAATACATATTTTAAAAAATATAAAACAATAGAAGGTGTCACATTTACAATGTCTCTGTTTGATTTTTATTCCCACAGCCAAAGCAGAGTTGGAGCTCCAGCAAAAACAGCTCGCTGACACGCAGAGGATGTAAGTTGTCTTACTCTGTTAATTGTGCCAAGTATCTCCTCCGTGTGTGTGTGTGTGTGTGTGTGTGTCGCTCTCTTTTTCTAACTCTTTTTTTCCCTCACTTCTGGTACTAATAGTGCAATTTACTGAGAATGATTGACAGTTAGTATATTGTCTCCTTTAAAAAGGTTCCAATTATCAAAACCTTGGCTCTTGGAGAGGAAAAAAAGAGCAAATATTTCACTTCAATTAATTTTAAAGGTCTTTGTGTTCATTGTTTGAATATTGCCATTTCTTCCAAGTACTAGACTTATGCATACCAAAAGATTGCTATGGGCGAAAAGAAATTACACTTGTCGTTCTTTATGTAAGAGCATTATTTTTATAAGCTAAAATTTCACATTTCACATGCTTGAAGTAAGCCGATCAATTTCACAATTCCTCAGTGTAAACTTTCTAATCTTATTTTGTAATATTTTGTTCATAGTGTCATACTTTTCTTTGAATGCTTTCCAGTTTTCTGGAGCTGAGCGTGTTTTTCTCGGTCAAGCCTAAGGCAGGAGAGAAAGAGGTTTCACCGAACACATTCTTCACAGTGTGGCACGAGTTTTCGTCAGATTTTAAGGAGCTGTGGAAGAGAGAGAATAAATACCTACTGAAGGAGCGGTGAGGAATATTATGCCTCTGTTGTCACTGTGTTTGCTTAATTGCTTCACTGATATATATTGAATTTCATTGGTATATTTTCTAGGTTGAAAGCTGCAGAAGAGACTTTCAGACAAGCACGAGAGAAGGCTACCTACAACGTAAAACCTAAACATGCATCAGGAATAGTAAGTCTTTCAAAATTCCTAAATTCACATTACAAGCAATGAATAACACATAATAAATTCAAATTGCAACCATGATGTTACTCTGTTTCTTCTCTCACTCAGAAAGCCAAGCTGGGACAGAAGATGTGAACTTTTGATAGTGAATCCCACAAAACTCATTGTTTCCCCTGTTATTTATTTCCTCTTCTTCTTTTTTTTTTTTTTTGCTTTACAGTTACTTCAGCATAAACTTAATAGCCATGAAACAATTGAAAGGCTTTGCATTATTTTAGTAAATGAACAATAAAACAATCAAAACGTAAGCTATAAAATGAAACAAATGCTTACAAAATCTCTCAATGAATATTTAGTATAATCAAGCCCACACAGAATCTGCACATTTATTTTCTAATATGATATAGTGCTGAAAGATCTATTGTACCCTGTGTATTTAAATATCGTAAATATGTACTTCATTAAAATTTGTTGGAGAAAGCCACAATATTTAATAAACAAGAGCAGATAAATAGCAGATTTCATGCAGGTTGACCAATGAAGAAATCTGACTTTGAATAATGTTTCTGCTGACCTTGTTGCCACTGACATTTAAGAAAATCGAATAACTGAATACATAAAGAAATGGCTGTTAGACTCTGACCTGTGTACAGTCATAAAGAGTGTGTCTTAGGAGAAGAAACCAACCTTTTCTTTAAATGGATACTGGATAATATTCTGCGTCCACAGTTTCCTCTACTTGTGTTCATCTACGTCAACCTATGAAATTTACACAGCATTGAATGATTTGTTGTGAATTTCTCTGTTACAACTGACCTGTGAGGTGTTTAATGAACAGTTGTTGAAAACATATGCAAATATTATGACTTAATGTTATTCTTTATTTTGTGTTTACAGCTGTTGTCAGTAGTTCACTGTGTGCAATAACCTTTAAGATTTACCAAAATGTATTTTCAATTAAAGCTGACAGCTTTGTATTCATGTGTGATAATTTCTTTATTTATGTATGTGTTATATGGTTAAGAAATGAACTGGAGCAGCTGCCATATGAATAATGTGCATGCCATTTCCTAATTTATAAAAGACAATTAAAAACAACAGAGGCAGATAAAAAAAAAAACTGAAAAGCAAAAGTCGTATTGTAATGTGAAATAATATATTTATTTTTTAGATGTTCATTATATATTTTACATATATATATTCATAGATTTTCTATGGTTGATTTGTCATAAATTCCTTTATCTACACATTTTTGCTATTTTGTTAAATATTGTCATTAATGAGAACGTGTCTGTTAGACTTTAAGGTAAAGATTTAACACAATACCAATCTCAGTTTATGTTGTGCACATTGTGAATAATCATAACAACAGTAAGGCTCAAACTCTCTACAGGCTTGATCAAAGTCTGCATCATTTCCATATGATGCAGCAAAGCCAATGGCAGCATCAAGTCAAAATATAGTTTATCCACCTCTGACTGACTACTTAGCCCTGCCCCCATCACCCCCACCCCCCCAAATTTCCTGTCGATAAGGTCCACAGTCACCCAGCATCCTTTCATGTCTTCTCCTGTCCTTCATTAGCGCTGGTACATACAACAGCTGGGTAGGTAAGACAAGATTGTGAAGATATATCTGGTGGTCAAACAGTTTTCACTGTCCTCAAGTATCAAGACTAATAGAGTGCAACAGTGCCTACACATTATTTCAGTGGCCCTGAAATGAGGCCCTTGGTTCCAGAAGTATTTTTCCCATTGGGATTTTAAAATAATCTTTGTTAAAGAGTTGTATGCCATGAACCAACATATGAGGTGAATCACAACATTACAAACTTGATTTGAAGCAAAAAAAAAAAAAAAAATATTGTGGCAAGTAGGGCGGGGCCGAGAGCCATGGGAATGGAGCGAGGTTGGTGGCATGAGTGTTAATGAGTGACTTTAGTCACAGGGAGGAGGTCCAGAAGGATAAAAAGAAAGTGACTTCACGACAGTGAAGGACAAGAGAGGACCAGGCCTGGGCCATTTATGTTGTGTTTTTTTTTTTTTTAATTATACATTTATTATCGTCTGTGTTGGGCTGCCGCTTTACTTTAGATTTGTGTTTCTTTATTTTGATATTTAAGTTGTTTGAACATTCACCGGTTCCCGTCTTCTTCCCTGAACAACTAACCTTGCTACTATTTAGAAACAACGTATTTTATGTTGGAATATATATATATATATATATATATATATATATATATATATATATATATATATATATATATATATATATATATATATATATATATATATAGCCTATACAAATATTTAAGTAGTTTGAGAATGTAGGGAGATTATCACACAAATCAGTGCTTAATTAGAGTGAGTGGTTATTTTGGCATGGTTTGTTTATTTTGATTCTTAGATTGTTTTTTTACAGAATCATGGGTAATGTAGTTTTTCATCAGGAATTATGCTGTTAAACATGATTATTTAAAAAAATAAGTTGAAATTAAAGCTGCAAGCAGCAATGAAAGGGCCCTCGCACCCCGGCTTACCGCCACCCGTTGGCCGTAGGAAAACAGTGAACAGTTGGCGACATGCATGTAAGCTAGTAAATACATAAATACAGGATAATTATGGCAAAGTCATTTCAAAGTGCCCCACTTCCTGCTGCCAACAGGTGGCGCTTTGACTGTAACTGAATATTGTCTAGTAGATGTCTTTAGGCCAGGACTCTTATCACACATGTGAAGTTTGGGGCAGATCGGACATTGTATGCCTGAGTTACAACAGCTTCCTCTTTCATGGCGAAACATCAGACTTTGTCAGCCGCCATGAAGATCTTCGCAATTTAACATCACTAAGTCTTAAGATTAGACTGACCATGTAGTTCTGGTTAAATCTTTATGAGGAATTAATCACAG
Source organism: Megalobrama amblycephala (assembly GCF_018812025.1). Taxonomy (NCBI): domain Eukaryota; kingdom Metazoa; phylum Chordata; class Actinopteri; order Cypriniformes; family Xenocyprididae; genus Megalobrama; species Megalobrama amblycephala. The sequence continues at coordinate 15,467,186 of NC_063048.1, read as the reverse complement.
TGTAAAACGTCATTTCCTGTTGCCCACAGGTGGCGCTATGACTGTAACTGAATATTGCCGTGTAGATGTCTTCAGGCCAGGACTCTAATAAAACATGTGAAGTTTGGGGCAGATCCGACATTGTTTGCATTGCATTGTTTGCTCTAGATCTTCGCAATTTAACGTTGCAAAGGCCTTAAGATTACACTGACCGAATATGATGTTGATCTGATTAAAGCTCTAGGAGGAGTTTGTTAAAGTACAACGTCTGGAAATGGCAAAAACTGCAAAAATTTAGCAGAGAAAACTCAAAATATCTCACTTCCTGTTGGGTTTACAGATTTTGCACCCAAGGGCTTTTTTGTAGGTATTAGGCTGTTACGATCTGTCTACCGAATTCCATACCTGTACGTGAAACGTAGCACGGAGGGTTGAAATTTTGTAGTTGGCGCTATCGAGCCATTTTGGCACACCTAATTCTCAAACCCATATCAGATATAAATTTTCACCACTTCTGACGCATGTGCAAAGTTTCATGAGTTTTCGAGCATGTTTAGGCCCTCAAAAACGTGATTCATTTTGGAGAAGAAGAATAATTTACTGAGCAATTACAATAGGGTCCTCACACCAATTGGTGCTTGGGCCCTAATAATGCAGACTGATGGCTTCAACAGAAGCATATACCATCAATTAACATCGGTTTGCCTTTAAAGGCTTAGAATGAAATCAATTATGAAAATCAATTCCCCCCTATGGAGAAAATTAATAGGATTTTTACTGTTGCACTCTATAGAGAATCAGCATTGCTGAGGTAAAGCAGGAGAACGCTGGGATACAGACACTCCATGTTTTGATAAAGAAAACTTTCAAGAGGTCAAAGGTCAAACATTGTTAATTTAACATAAGAATGTTATTTACTGTTTCAGTCTTGTATGTAATTGAACTCTCAGCTTCTTTTTATCTGTCAGAAAAGAAGAAAAATCCAGCTACGTTTCCATTGCTGTGCTGCTCGGCAGCTATTAAGCATTAAGCAAGTTGAGCGTAATGCGGTACAGTCCAGACATAATGAAGGTGGCCAGTCTTCTGATTAGCTGTTGTCTTTGGCACGTTTCACACATTGATTGTTGAGCGGCCCCAGTTTTTCTAAAAGGAACACCCTAAAGCATTGTTTCTTATGTGTGCCTTCTCAGTATGCAGCACTGACATTAACAGACACACATTTGCACTGCTTGATCCGTTGCACCTTCCGTTGCCGGTATGGCGGCTGCAGCCCAGGGCAGTGAAGCCGTACGGTAACCGTGGTTATCCGGCTTGGCCGGCAGAACGCACAGGACTGGAATGAAGTGTGGTGGTCTGGCGTGGATGTTTTCCGACTTCGATGTGAGGTTTGAGACGTCAGGTGGCGTGGGATGTAGAAAGAGTTACACTGGCCATAGCAGAACCGGTTGATGACAGTTCGGCTCAGACAGCCCTCCAAGCTCACCGTCTGACGTAATGGCTGTGTTTTGCACCAGTCGCTCTTCAGGTACTTCCTCTCAGTGACCACCAGTGCCTCACGACTCGACGACAGCATGACGTGTTTACCCTTCTGTCGTTGTGCTGATGTGTGCTGGGGCAATGACGCAAGTGCGTGGGATGGTGATGACAAATCATTGCCTTTTAGCTTGTAAGGGGAGGGTATGGAACCTTGAGGGCGTGGTTTTTTGGTCTCCGTGGATACAAAAAGGGTCCATGCCAAAATGGCAGGTATTGCCAGCTTCCAGAACATCCTGAGGAAAGATTTAAAAAAGGAAGAAACTTTAGTGCCTCTTTTTACGGATTCAAATGTATACAGTACATTGTCAAATGATTGATTAGTCAATAACTATATACTGATATAATGTTAATTGTAAACTGTACGTGTTTGATTCACTAAGAAAGAACCTACTCACTATCATTTACAACCCGAATTCCAGGAAAGTTGGGGCATTTTTTAAATTTGAATAAAATGAAAACTAAAAGACTTTCAAATCACATGAGCCAATATTTTATTCACAATAGAACTTAGATAACATAACATAAATGTTTAAACTGAGAGATTTTACAAACCCCATTCCAAAAAAGTTGGGACACTGTACAAATTGTGAATAAAAAAGGAATGCAATAATTTACAAATCTCATAAACTTATATTTTATTCACAATAGAATATAGATAACATCAAATGTTGAAAGTCAGACATTTTGAAATGTCATGCCAAATATTGGCTCATTTTGGATTTCATGAGAGCTACACATTCCAAAAAAGTTGGGACAGGTAGAAATAAGAGGCCGGAAAAGTTAAATGTACATATAAGGAACAGCTGGAGGACCAATTTGTCGGTGAACACAATCCGCCGTGCCATTTGCCGTTGCCGGCTAAAACTCTATAGGTCAAAAAAGAAGCCATATCTAAACATGATCCAGAAGCGCAGGCGTTTTCTCTGGGCCAAGGCTCATTTAAAATGGACTGTGGCAAAGTGGAAAACTGTTCTGTGGTCAGACGAATCAAAATTTGAAGTTCTTTTTGGAAAACTGGGACGCCATGTCATCCGGACTAAAGAGGACAAGGACAACCCAAGTTGTTATCAGCGCTCAGTTCAGAAGCCTGCATCTCTGATGGTATGGGGTTGCATGAGTGCGTGTGGCATGGGCAGCTGACACATCTGGAAAGGTATCATCAATGCTGAAAGGTATATCCAAGTTCTAGAACAACATATGCTCCCATCCAGATGTCATCTCTTTCAGGGAAGACCTTGCATTTTCCAACATGACAATGCCAGACCACATACTGCATCAATTACAACATCATGGCTGCGTAGAAGAAGGATCCGGGTACTGAAATGGCCAGATCTTTCACCCATAGAAAACATTTGCCACATCATAAAGAGGAAGATGCGACAAAGAAGACCTAAGACAGTTGAGCAACTAGAAGCCTGTATTAGATATGAATGGGACAACATTCCTATTCCTAAACTTGAGCAACTTGTCTCCTCAGTCCCCAGATGTTTGCAGACTGTTATAAAAAGAAGAGGGGGTGCCACACAGTGGTAAACATGGCCTTGTCCCAACTTTTTTGAGATGTGTTGATGTCATGAAATTTAAAATCAAATTATTTTTCCCTTAAAATGATACATTTTCTCAGTTCAAACATTTGATATGTCATCTATGTTGTATTCTGAATAAAATATTGGAATTTGAAACTTCCACATCATTGCATTCTGTTTTTATTCACAATTTGTACAGTGTCCCAACGTTTTTGGAATCGGGTTTGTACAATTTTATTCACAAAATGAGCTCATTTCAAATTTGATGTCTGCTACAGGTCTAAAAAAAGTTGGCATGGGGGCAACAAATGGCTGAAATCAGTTCTATAACATGATTAGCTATAAAAGGAATGTCTTAGAGAGGCAGAGTCTCGGAAGTAAAGATGGGCAGAGCTGTGATAGAGTGCGTAAAAAGATTGTGGAATACTTTAAAAACAATGTTCCTCAACGTCAAATTGCAAAGGCTTTGCAAATCTCAACAATCTACGATGCGTGACATCATCAAAAGATTCAGAGAAACTAAAGAAATTTCTGTGCGTAAGGGACAAGGGCCCTCAGACGACTCATCGACATGATTGTGTCAATGACATTACTAAATGGGCCCAGGAATACACTGTCAGTAAACACAATCCGCCGTGCCATATGCAGATGCCAACTAAATCTCTATCATGCAAAAGGATGCCAACATGGTCCAGAAGTGCCGTTGTGTCCTGTAGGCCAAGGCTCATTTTAAATGGGTTGTTTCAAAGTGGAAAAGTATATTGTCAGACAAGTCCAAATTTGACATTCTTGTTGGAAATCACGGATGCTGTGTCCTCCAGGCTAAAGAGGATGGAGACCTTTCAGCTTGTTATCAGCGTTCAGTTCAAAAGCCAGCATCTCTGATGGTATAGGGGTGCATAAGTGCATATGGTATGGGCAGCTTGCATGTTTTGGAAGGCACTATGAATGCTGAAAGTTGTATAAAGGTTTTAGAGCAACATTAAACTCTTCAGCAGCTGGAAACCTATGTCAGGCAAGAATGGGACCAAATTCCAACACCAAAACTCCAGAAACTCATAACCTCGATGCCCAGACGTCTTCAAACTGTTTTGAAAAGAAGAGGAGATGCTATACCATGGTAAACATGCCCCTGTCCCCTGTCCCTGTAGCAGGCATCAAATTTGAAATGAGCTCATTTGTGCATAAAATTGTAAAATTTCTCAGTTTAAACATTTGTTATGTTATCTATGTTCTATTGTGAATAAAATATTGCCTCATGTGATTTGAAAGTTTTTAAGTTTTCATTTTATTCAAATTTAAAAAACATCCCAACTTTTCCGGAATTCGGGTTGGACTCATAAATCAGACAACACTGGTTAATTTTTATGATTTAAATGAACTTAGCACATAAAACATAAATAGAAGGCCAATAAATAATCAGTACTTTGGCTATTACTAAGAAATATTGCACTTTCACTTAAAGGGATAGTTCATCCAAAAATGAAAATTACCCCATGATTTACTCACCCTCAAGACTTTCGAAGTTATATAAAATAATTTCCTGGCTCTCCCAAGCTTTATAATGGCAGTAAATAGAGATTTTGAAGGTGCAACCATCCATCATAAAAGATAACCACACAGCTCCAGGGGTTTAATATAGGCCTTCTGAAAGCGAAGCGATGTGTTTGTGTAAGAAAAATTTAAATATATTTATATTTTTATAATGTATTATAAATATTTTATAATATATTATAATATATTTATATTTTAGAATATATTACAGTTTTATATTTAAAACTTTAAAAAATTAAATAACTGGTTTCCAGAAAACAACCGTATGCACGTTGACTTACGCCAAAAGATTAAACCATTGCGCAATGCAGGAGTCAATGTAAGCATTGACACCTCTCACTGTTCAAACAAATAGGGCTAAATACTCTGACATTTCTCTTTAAAAATTCTCATTTTAGACTTCTAATTCGTAACCAGTGTTTTGTTTTGCTCTTCCGCATTCATCAATACATCATGTGACAGGCTTTTCACTCTTTCGCCATAAATTAATGCGTACGGTTGTCTGCCGGAAGCTAGTTATTTTAGTTTTTAAAATTTTAAATATGGATATTTTTCTTACACAAATGCATCGTTTCGCTTCAGAAGGCCCCCAGAGTCGTGTGGTTATATTTTATGATGGATGGTTGCACTTTTTTTAAGCTTCAAAATCTCATCCTCTATTTACTGCCATTATAAAGCTTTGGAGAGCCAGGACATTATTTGATATAACTTTGTTTATATTCATCTGAAAGAAGAAAGTCATATACACCTAGGATGGCTTGAGGGTAAGTAAATCATGGAGTAATTGTCATTTTTGGGTGAACTAACCCTTTAACCCACTCATGTGACATAAGACTCAAGGCCCGGTTTCACAGACAGGACTTAGCCTAAGCCAGGATTAGGCCTTAGTTCAATTAGGATTTTTAAGTAACTTTTATAAATGTACACTTGAAAAAACATTACTGATGTGTATCTTGAGACAAAACAACAGCACTGACATATTTTAAGATATGTCAGTACAAGTTGCTTTGAGCTAAAACAGCTCAAACATGCATTTTAGTCCAGGACTAGCTTAAGCTAGTCTGTGAAACCGGAGGAAAGTATATAAATCTCCCCAAAAACATGATTATTCACCACTATGGTAACCCCCAAAAATTCTATTATCAAAATCTGTCCAAAGCACACAAAACATGACATAACACATAAACACATTTCTGTCATGACAACTCTTGCACCATATTCTGAGAGATTGGCATGTTATTTACTGTAATGGATAAGTCTAAATCATGCAATGGTTCTTTTGTTTGTGTGTGTGTGTGTGTGTGTAATGTCTTGGTTTCATTCATAAAGGAATAGATCTGAATTAAATTTCTATGCTGTTGCTGCTGCTGTTGATTATTGCCCATTCATTGGCAACAATACTGCTGGGGAAGGAGAAGAGCAGAATAAGCAAATATTTGAATGATTGACAGAGACATGCTACTGCCTATTTAGATAATTAATACAAATGAGTTAAGGATTCAGCCAGCGCACAGACATTGCTGTGACACATTAAGCATTTAAGCTAAGCTTGCTGGAAATGGGAACATGTCTCATCATTTAACACTCTGCTGCTGCTGCACATACAACTTATATGTAATAAACCCATAGCAGATCTATACAGGTGGAGCTGAAGTAGTGCAGAAAACCAGGGAGTGGTAGAATACACAGAGAATGCTTGTGATATGGTTAGACTAAATTAATATTAAATACAAAAGACTCCACTTTAGAAAAAATGTATTTTATTTCAGGCAAGAAGTCAAGATGTGGCTTATCTGTCTTTTATTGGTCATATGTCTTCACATGATACAAATTCAAAACCAATATCGAACTTTGGAATGCATCGAAATTGGAATGCATTTCCGGTCTCCAGCATTCGTATGGATATCAATGGAAGTCAATGGAATGAAAAGTGCAGTGTGATTGATTATTTACTCTAATGCTCCGTCCCAATCCGCCCTAAATCGTAGTATGTTGAAATGAGTATTCCAAGGACACCCGGATGGTCTACAATTTCTGATATATTCGAAGTGCAGATCCATGCACACTCTAATGGCTAATATTGCCCACAACCCATTGTGTATTGGACGAGGATTTGATTAGAAATACACACATAAATAAAACATGTTAAAAAAACTACAAACATGGTGGATGCGTTCAAGCTATGATGTAATTACTGTAATTTCGAGATGACAACACATTAAGCCAAAATGAATCAGCAGCGGTCAGGTGGTACAGCGGTCACATGGTACAAGAAGGTGCTCTCAGAAAATTCCCAGCTTAAAAATTTTAATTATGAGCTCTAAGAGGACATGAGTGCTTTTTACAAGTTAAAATCATATAATTATGGTAATCACAACATAGCTTGAATGCACCTTTAGATAAAGGGGTTTAAGTGATTAATAATCAGTATCTAACCTGATGAAAAAATATTTATTCATTGTTATCCACATTATATTTCATCTGCAGCAGTATTGTGAACTTTTATAAAGATAAGTTTGGTCATTAACTTTTAAAACACGAAACAAGACTGGCTACTACATTTCTCTATAAAACTGTAGAAAATTAAATTAAACTGAATGTGGAGCATGTGACAAGATGATTGACAGGACAGTTTAAACGGTGACAGGATGCACATAAATAAGAGACATTAAAGATGCAATTATGATAAAGTTGTATGTCCCAAAACTTGCTAACTCTTCTGCTACAACACTCAAAAGTACATACTTTTTCTTCACAAAAACAGTACATACTTTTAGGACATAGTATAAGTAGGTGAATTGGAATGAGCATACAACATGGCAATAATTATTATTAGGAGTTATCAGCATGGTATATCCATAGTTTTATCATGATACATCTATACAACTATGGTGATAACATGGATATCTGTAGTTAAATCGACCAGCGAGTGCAGTTTTACAGCAGTTTGTCTATTCTTAAAAAAGTGGTTCTTATGTAATGCTGATTAGGTTAAACCCTGTCTTTGGTCTGAATCCTCAGTCCTGTTTATCATGGCGCCCTCTATCAGTTTTGCTTTAGATAACCCTCTGATAACCTCTGACATTTCATATACTTTACAACCACTGGCATTGTTTCATTCATGCTCTCTCCCTTCTCATGGTCAGCATCCTCTTTCATCTTGTCTGCTGGGTAGATTGGGAATAAAGCACAGTTGTATTTCATATATTTAAAAGATGGTGTCTTTCACTAGATTTGTTTTTATGTCCCAAAGGCTTTGTTAGGGGATATGGATGTTTTTGCAGGACAGACCAATCAGAAGAGCTCGCAGAAAATCTGGAGCTAAACAACACCAGAAAGTTACATAAAGGACTATTACATCCTTTTCACTTGATAAAAAAAAAACAAGAGTTAAGCAACATTCAAGTCAAGAAAATGTGTGAATCTTTCTCCAAAAAGATAGAAAACATACATGCAAAGACATAACGCAATCCTGCTCAGTCAGATTTATCTTTAAACATGAACTTTCTTTTAAAAAAGTATCAAAAAGAGGTTCTTTTGAATCCATTTAAGGAATTGTTAATCCTGAAATTAAAATTCATCATTTACTCACCCTTGCGTCATTCCAAATGTGTATGACTTTCTTTTCTCCACAAAGGACTGAAGCTTTTTAGAATTGAAAAATGATTCAAAGCACCATATTCTGAAGTCTTCTGAAGCCAAAATATAGCTTTGTGTGAGAAGCAGACTGAATTTTAGTTGTTATTTACTGAAAATTGACATTTTCATTTGTATATTCATGACAGTTCGAGAGCGGGATGTCTAAATCATGAACAAATGGTTCTTTTGTTTGTTTGTGTGTGTGTGTGTGTGTGTGTGTGTGTGTGTGTGTGTGTGTGTGTGTGTGTGTGTGTGTGTGTGTGTGTGTGTGTGTGTGTGTGTGTGTGAATCATTAATATGGTTCACCAAACCAGTCTGAGTGTTTCATTCACAAATGGAACTGATCTGATTCTCAAGTTCAAGTCTGAATTAAATTTCAGTCCATTCCTCACAAAAAGCTATTGCATCATGACTTCAGGAGACATCAAATACAGCACACAAGTCATACATATATGTTTAATTGGTGCTTTTGCTCCTTTTTTAAGCTTGAAAGCTTCAGTGCTCATTCATTGTAACTGCAACAAAAAGAGCGACCAGCACAGTCTTCAGAATTTCTTTTTTTGAAACAACATGAGGATGAGCATAGATTACATTTTTATATTTTGGTTGAACTGTCCCTTTAAAGCTCCATAAATCTGGGTTACTGGCGAGAATTGGCTACTTCTGAGGCTACAGTTAACTGTGACTCACACGGCGGCAGAATGGAATGGATTAATCATCCGTATCTCCCTCCGTCAGTGTCGCTGGCAGCCATTAATGCTGTTTACTTTTACACCAGTCTCAGAATGCTCATGCAAATAAACAGGGCCGCCCATCAAAAGGGAACGCTACAGAAGCCATGAGGTTACGAGGAAGTGGCCTTTATGTCTCTGCTGAGGCAGGGTTAAATAATGAGAGCTTTGCTTATGCCGGTGGTGAGATATGCAGGGGACATGTAAACAGTGGGGAGAGCACCATGTGAATGTTATTAGATCAGGATGTGGAAAGTTTAGCAGTCTTGGGTTTCTCTCCTTCAGATGACCACAGGCTGACTAGAGGGTTTAGTTTACTGGTAGCTCAAGATTATGTGTGAAGAAACAGGGAATGCTGGGATGTGACAGTGACTCGGAGGGATGGGACATATATACACAAACATCACCGAGCTCACTTGTCCATACCTGAAACTGATTTCAGATCTTTGGGAGAGAAAGTGAAACACACACACACACACACACACACATAGATGTACACAGACATAGGGGCCATAAATCTCCCCTGAGAAAAATTGTGGTTTGGAGATAATGACAGTGTCTAGTTGGAACATATGCAAGAAAATAAACACAAAACCTTCAATCTCTCTCCCATCTGTCTGTGTATGTGAGAAAGTCAACGACACATCATCCACAGTGTAAAAATTGTGTGGATTTACAGCATAAATGAATGCAGGTACTGTACTTTAACTGTCATTCTTATGCTTGTATTTCTACACTTTATAATAATTTAACTGTATACTGTGACTTCACAGTGATATAGCAGAATTTTTCTGGTAGCTTTTGTTTATTTGTTTATTATAATAGTATGATAACCACAGTAATGTCCTGGGATTTACCAGCATACACTGGGGCATGATTAAATCATGCAGTTCATTTTCTGAAATTAAAATTACGTGGCAACTGGCAACGCTTTAAATAAAAAATAATAATACAAAAAAACAAACAAACAAAAAAAAAAATTGTTTAGGTTCAATAGCCAACACAAAATAATAATAAAAAATACTTTAACAGCATTTATTAATCATGGTCACTGTTAATTTCTACATATGCTAAAACATTTTTAGCATTTTAAGTTAATGTGTTTTGAACAAATGAACACAAATTAGACTAAAACTGTTTGTGATTTACATATCATACTGAACATTTACCAGAGATAACCACTCAGCTCATATGCTCAATAGTTTATAAAATATTATTATCATCAGAATTAAGAGTCAATCACATCAGTCAGCAGATATTAATTAAGGAAATTAATTAATAGTAAATAAGGTGCCAGGAAAAAATCAAATAATACTGTGCTACAATAACTTTTTACGGTATTTTGTTGAAAATGGCCTAGCCATTTACCCATCCATTCTCCAAACTGTTTAATCTCTGTAGGATCATGGGAGGGCTGGAGCCTGAAGCCTGAAGCCAGCATCTCAAGCCACAGGAAGTGGAGAGATGGCCAGTCCATCACAGGGCTCACACACAGACACCCTCACAATAGTGATGGGAAGTTCGGATCGTTTTACTGACTCGGATCTTTGAGTCTCGTTCAGCAAAATGAATGAATATTTTTTCAAGTTATTTCGTTCATTTTGTTCACTTCAGCAGAATATAATTGAAATGTTACATGTTAATAGCCAAATTCCACAACACATTAACTTGTGCAAATGTTAGAATTTAGAATAGGAAAAAAAAAACTATAATGTAGCCAAGGCCAAATTATGAGAAACAGAAATTAATTCATTGCTTAGCTGGGACTTCAGGCTATGCAGTCTGTTAGTTCACCTCACCTCCCGATCCGAATCATTCATTCTTTTGTCACGTCACATCCCTACAGAGGTGTCAAGTAACGAAGTACAAATACTTCGTTACCTTACTTAAGTAGAAATTTCGGGTATCTATACTTTACTGGAGTAATTATTTTTCAGACGACTTTTTACTTCTACTCCTTACATTTTCACGCAATTATCTGTAGGCTACTTTCTACTCCTTACATTTTAAAAATAGCCTCGTTACTCCTATTTCATTTCAGCTTGTTTTCATTCCGGCTTGAAAAAAAACAACTATCCAGATAAATCGCGCCATCCGGATAGAGTGAATTTGATTGTGGTTGGATGAGAATAAACATAGGCTATACCATTCTGACACCCTATTGGTTTGTACGCGATCCATCACACCTGCACATGACACAAATCACGTCACACTCCAGCAAGGAGGACAGTGTTGGGGGTCGTTACTCAAAAAAGATTATTTATTAAAAGTTATTGTTTCTCTACTACTGGCTCATTTAGGCTATCAAACGGCTGTTTTCTCTTCGTCCTCTGCAAATTATGCTAGGTAGTTCGGTAGAGAGACGTTTGAATTAATTAGCGTATACACCGGTTTTTAATCTTTTTTTTTTTTCTTTTTTTTTAGCGTGACCCTTTTTATTTATATGACCCATAGTCATATACAACCATGTAGCTAAACATGCCTAAACGAATTAATTTAAAACGAAACTGAAGGTAAACCTGCGTTGCTCTCATGGTGTTATACCTCTCTCTTTCGGTGAAGTGGAGCAGTGCTCTTGCTGAATGGCACGGATTGCACTACGAACTATTGTACATTTTATATGTTTGTTTGTTTTTTAAACTGTATTTTATTTTTTATAACGAACAAGCTGCGATGTCACGTTTCCAGTGCTTTGTTGTGTGTGCGTGAGGCGCGGGCGCGATCAAACAGCTGTCTTTGCCAGGGACTTGTCTCATCGTCATGGCAACGGTTCGTGGCCAGGTTAGATTACGTCAGGCCCTGCGTTCCATTTGGAAGGGCTCATCCCTGTGCCCTAATCCCTTCAAAGGGTTTACCCTCCGGAGGGAGAGCTTCGAAGGGATGAAGGGTGTAGGGGTCAAAAATACTCATTTTTTAGAACGCACTTCTGCGTCATCTTAACGAGACAGTCAAGGGGGATAGATAGCGCAAGCTGCGCCCTTTGTTTAACGTTAGTTTAGGCCTATATATTTATTTATTTTTGGTTTATCGCACCATAATGTATATTGTGTCTATGTATTTGAAACATTTGAATGGACTGATAAAGCTGTAAAGTATTTTTTTGAAGTACAGTGTCGTTTTGACCATAATAATGTACTAAATCTAACTCGTATAAATATTACAGTAGTAGCCTATAGAAAAATACTATACATTCATTTATAGGTAAAATCGAACTCCGAGCCTCCTGTACCCATTCTGTGATGACAAACAACTTCCCTGTGCAAAGGATCATGGGGGCCCGAAGTGTCCATCAGTTGTACCCTTCGAAATCCTTCATTCCGAAGGGCCCTTTAAAGTGGCCAGTTTTGAACACTTCGGTTTGGAACGACCCTTCAATATGGAGGCCATGATTGTTGCCTTTTGTTGGATGCTCAGACGACCAAACAAATGCAGATTAAACATGTTCAGTCTGGTAAAAACAGACTCCAACCAACGCCAACAGGGTTATCACACCTATCCAACAAACTCCAACAGACGAGTTTGTTGGTGTTTGTCGGTGCGGTGTGAACTGAAACAGCTGAAATCTACCCGCATTTGGCGGGTTGGCGGGTGTTAATGTCAAGCCCTGATTGTTACTAAGCCTGCCCTGGGTACACCAAAACTACCCGCATTTTTCTTTCCGTTGCCCTCACAGATTCCTGCAGTTAAGCTTGGATGTACATTTACATTCCAATAAATGTTATTGATGACATTTTGAGGAGGTGGAGTGCACAATAGACCCCTGTAGCGCGGCCTAAGCTTTTGTCCTTAATGGCATTTTTTTCCTTACATTACTTTTACTTTTATACTTTAAGTAGTTTTGAAACCAGTACTTTTACACTTTTACTTGAGTAAAAAGCTTGAGTTGATACTTCAACTTCTACAGAAGTATTTTTAAACCCTAGTATCTATACTTCTACTTGAGTATTGAATGTGAATACTTTTGACACCAGTGCATCCCTATAGGCTGAAGCAGTTTGTACCGGAAACCAAAATTATTAGTTCACCTCTCAAGTCTTCGGGTCTGAGTCGTTCGTTCCTCACTAGTTATGAAAAGAACCATCATGGCAGAAATTTGAGACCAGAAATGCATCACATAAATGTAAGAGTAAAAAAAAAAAAAAAACTAACTATGAGCTTGTTTGTAAGGAAGGTTGGTAATTATTAACTAATTTCTATATCCAATACAGCTGTCACATCATGTGACTAGAGCGAATCAGACCCGAAGACTCGAGAGATGAACTAATCATTTCTGTTTCTGGTACAGACTGCATAGATTCAGCCGATGGGGCTGTCATAGATTGAATGAATGCCTCAGACTCGAAGACTCGAGAGGTGAATTAATCATTTCTGTTTCCTATACAGAACCTATGGAATGTTGCACATGCGTGATCAACACAAAATGAACAAATTACTCTCTGAGACAACTCATGGTTCCAGAGTCATATTAATGATTTGTTTAAAATGAACTCATCACTAACTCACACTCACACAACCACCAATTTAGCATCTCCAGTTCACCTATGCTGCAGGTCTTTTGATTGTAGGGGAAACCAGAGCACCCAAAGGAAACCCACACAGACATGGGGAAAACATGCAAACTCCTGGCTCAGCTGGGATTCAAACCTGGGGCCTTCTTGCTGTGGAGGTGACAGCGCTTCCCTCTAAGCCACAAATGGCCTAGCCATTACTGTTAAATCTTGAAAAATCCTGGCAATGTTTAACATTTCACAATGCTCATGGAATAAAATGTTCATAATGTACATGACAATGGGGAAAAAATGAAGAAATATTTCATTTGACTGTTAAGATACATTAAGCCTCTTTCTCATTTCCTGTGTTTTACCCTAAAACTGATATTTTACACTGAAACTTTCTTACAAATCCTGTTTCCACAGCTGCTAAAAACAGTTTGAGACAAATAGCTTATGTAAGAGAAGCAGCGGAGCGTAAAACAACCAAACCGCAAGTACCAGCATCTCTCATTGAGCAGAAGCCAGCATGCACTCTGACACAGCCAGTGATACCAGCATTTGACCAACCACTGTCAAAACCCACAGCGAGCCTTCCCTCACACTTCCACAACATCTCCAACCCAAAACAACAGTTACACGAAGCCACGTAAAACCATGAAGCTCTCTCTCTCTATCTCACACCCATACACACATTAAACATCATCACACACATAAACACTAACTGGCGCCACAAAATTATGAATTTGACAGGAGTTATCATCACAGCAATTATGTACCTCCCTCTGCCACAAGACAATCTCTTTACAACATATTCATGCAATTTACACACGCACATACAGAGCTGAAGTGTGTTTCCAAAAATAATGATTGCATTTGAACAAATTTCCTCAAACATGTCCCCATTTGCCATTGGTTGGTCAAACAGAACAATGTTTTGATTGTCTTAAGGTGTTCACACTTTTGAAGGGAATTAACCAACATATGGCTCACTTTAATTGCCTCGGCATATTAAATTCTGTCATTTACTCACCATCAAGTTCTAAACCTGTATGAATTTCTTTCTTTCTTTTGCAAACAGTTGATGGGTCCAATTGACTTCCATGGAGAAAATAAAATACTATGGAAGTCAATGGGGACTATCAACTGTTTAGTTTCCAACATTCTTCAAAATACCTTCTTTTGTCTTAAGCAGAAGAAAGAAAATCATACAGGTTTGGAAATTTGAACAACTTGAGGGTGAGTAAATGATGACAGAATTTTCATTTTTCTTTAAGCTAGGATAAAAGAAAGTATTTTAATGAAATAAAAATAAAAAATACACACTTCAGCTTGAAATTAGCATTACACACAGTTCTGAGAAAAGAAAAGCTTAATGGTAAATTCATCTCTTCATATCCAGCCCCCATGCTATCACAAAAAAGATGGAAAGTCATTTGTGCAGAAGGTATAATTTCTGATTAAAGAAACAATTTAAACTGATGCTTTTTGCACATATACCTTCTGCACATACGACTTTCCATCTTTTTTGTAGTCTTGATAGACTACACCTGCCCTAAAGCCCAGTCTAAACCTATTAATGCTCAGATTTGTTCCAGAGACATATTTAATTTGAATAATTTCATATTAACATAGTGTGAAAATGTCTGCAATTTTAAGTGTATGTTTTCTGTAAAGATGACAACTTTAGTGACCGGTGGGCACATATCTCTATATAAAAACTAGACGATTGAGATAATAAGAGGTTTCGCCCACCAATCACTAAAGTTGTGTGGTGCATTCCTGAGTAAACACCTTGAAATGGCAACATTAATTAAACTCCACCACATGACAAGCTGTCAAAAGGTGCTTCTAATATTATTTCCACTTTTGGTTGTTTTTAAAACATTTATATATAGTCACCCCAGAAATATTTACAGATGGGGGGGGGGGGGGGGGGGGTGTCATATAATACGTGTGTGTGAGAAAGAAAGAAAGAAAGAAAGAAAGAAAGAAAGAAAGAAAGAAAAAGAAAGTTGTTTTTATAGTAAAAGTGTAAAGGATGGTAAATTTTGAAATGGCCTAGCAATAGCATGCTAATTTTGAAAGCATTACATCCCACCCTCCCTTCAGAGTGCTCTCCAAAGCCACGCCTCCTCCAAAACACATGAATGCGCAGGTCGCACACAGCCAGAGTCGATTCAGCAAAGTGTCATAAGAGATGGTGTTTAATTACCTCAAAGCACATAACATTACAATAATAATGAACGTAAACAACTTACAGAGCCCTTACTTGTACCACCTGACTGCTGCAGTTTCATTTCAACGTTGATAGTGTTGACACAGAAACACATAAATCTGAGTCTATTAGTTATGACATGTCGTGAAAGCAGCATAAGCTTGTTGTTTTTGTTTTCTACATTGTTTTGTTTTGTTTGCTGTTCGTTTGGAAAGCTTTGGAATTCTCTGATGACGTGATGTCTGCGCAAGCAGGGTGCGCAGAGGTATGGAAATACATATGCTGACATATGGCCTGCATTGCCTGCAAGACAATTAACACTTTCGATGCCCAGAAAGCTACTAAAGACTTATTTAAAACAGTTCATGTGGCTACAGTGGTTCAATCTTAATGTTATGAATCATCAAAAATACTTTTTTTGCACCAAAAAAAGCAAAATAATGACTTTTTGACAATATTTAGTGATGGGCGATTTCAAAACACTGCTTCATGAAGCTTCGAAGTTTTATGAATCTTTGTTTCGAATCAGTGGTTTGGAGCGCATATCAAACCGCTAAGGTCACGCCCCCCAGTGGTGAACCATTGAAATTTCGAAACACTTATCACGTAACGAAGCCTCGTTTACTGAAATCACGTGACTTTGGCGCTCCAAATCCCTGATTCGAAACAAAAGATTCGTAAAGCTTCATGAAGCAGTTTTGAAATCGCCCATCACTAGATATTGTCATAAAATCATTATTTTGTTTTTTTCGCCGCACAAAAAGTATTCTCGTCGCTTCATAACATTAAGGTTGAACCACTGTAGTCACATGAACTGTTTTACATTTGTTTTTAGTACCTTTCGGGGCACTGAAAGTGTTAATTGTTTTGTTGGCAATGCAGGCCTCACTGAGCCATCGGATTTTATGAAAAATATCTTAATTTGTGTTATGAAGATGAAAAAGGTCTTACGGGTGTGAAAAGACAGAAGGGTGAGTAATTAATGACAGAATTTTCATTTTTGGGTGAACTAACCCTTTAATTGTCTTGTACAAAGTCTTCGTTCCACACCACAACAATAGAACATAAAGTGCTGAACACAAGAACATGAATGTCAACTGTTAAATCCTACTGTGTACCAGAGACTAAATAAAATAATAAGTAATTCAATAAGGTTTCTAAACTCCAGATTAATCTATCCAGATTAGAGTTCAGCTAAAGCACAAGCTAAGGGTACAGTATGAAGTGCTTCCATGGTGTGATTTGTCACCATGTGGTAAATGGGTATCTAGATCAGTGAGAGTAGATGGAATATCTGTGGTTTAGGACTGTTGGGTCAGGCTCATGTTACAATACATAGCTGAGGTTTAAAGTGTGGTTGAGCAGTTCAACCATATCAATGACTGAATTCTCTGATGGCTGTCATCACATAATGCTTTGAGTCTGACTTCAACACACACACAACACACAGTCAAGTGTATTTCCCATTCACATCTAGTGCTGTTAATGTATGCTAATTACAATTAATGAACCCTAACCTCCCCTGATATTAACCACAAAATGGTTAAAACCTTATCTAAACCCTAATTGTACTCTAGCCCTCAAGGCACACACATTGCCATCATTTTTTATCGTATTGATTTATCAAGGATTGGTGGGGAATTAGAAGGTCACTGGGAAACTCAAAGGCTGTCAGGCTCAAATCCGCTTTGTTTAATGCGCTCTGAGGGGCAGTCACCACTTTGAACTGAGTTGCGGCTGATCCTTTTCCATGGCCTTCTTTTATAATGCCAATCATGCATTTCAGTCGCAAACACACACACATGAGCAGGACTGAAGCCAATACTGTCACACAACCTCACACGCTTTCTCATGCACATGTCCCCATCAATAAACACTGACTGTAAGACTCACTTTCTAACCCTTGCTCTTCAAAAGTGAACAGTATCGGTTTCATTATATTATGGTTGGATGACCTGCATCATGAAGAACTACATACAAAAGTGTAAATACAAAATAGTACAGCATCAGTAGTTGATTTAGACTAGGAATTAGTTCAAAAAGCACCAGGTTTCTTAAGATTGTTACAGTAGCAGAACCCCCTTATTTTCTAATTAGTAATCTTAATGCTTTTAAGCTTCTGAAGCTTAAAATGATTTCTTACACTCTTAAAAATGTTTCTTTATTGGAAGTCAAATCCACATTTAACATGCACAAAAGGTTCTTTATTTTGGAAAAAGTTTCTTCAGATTATTAAAATTCACACCAAGAAAAAAATGTTTTTTAAAGACTGTTTACTGAAAAGTTCATTGTGGATCCCAGAATGGTTATTTTATGACATGGCTGCGAAAACTCAACTTTTAAAAATGTAGATTTCATTCTAAATAGAACTAATAAAATCATTAAAGAATCTCCTTTTTAGAGTGTACCTGGAGTCCAGAGTCACGTTTTACTGCTGTGATTCCCGAACAGAGGTCAAAGGTCAAGCAGCAGGTCAGAGATCGGTCAAGGCTCAGAGCTCCAGATGTAGAGAATCAGTGTGGATATCCATCAGAAGTACAGAACGTTTCTCAAAGTGTTCCTGAAGTTCGTGCCGTGCGCGTCTCCACCGTTTGAGTCCAGCTCTACAGAGGCCAAACTGAAGCGGTCACACTTTATGGCTCATAGTTACCCAGTTTCACTCATTTATGTGGTCATCCAGCTCGCATTCTGTTTCTTTGATTCCTTCCCGGTGAGTCTTTGAATCATCTTCTCCCTGATTTACTGTCACATCCCAGTGGCTCTCCAAAGAGAAGTGTGTGAGTGTGAAGAGAGCAGAAAGAAAATCATCAGTTGCTCACAAGTTACAGAATAATTCATCTACACCTCTCTCTCTCTCTCTCTCTCTCTCTCTTGGTCTAGCACTCTCTGATACCTCCCCCAAGAAGTCCACTGTTAATCAACCAGTCCTGAAAACATTGTCTCTCTCTCTCTCTCTCTCTCTCTCTTCAGTTTCTCTGCCTCTCTCACTCCCTGAACTGCAGTTTGCATCCCTGGTTTAACCCTGTCCCTCTCGACTGCTGCAGTTAACATGCTCACAGTTGCAGTTTTACAGTGAAAAATCTCTGTAAATATGGAAAATACATCAATAAACCAATACGTTTGATCCAGATGATCATTTATATATATATATATTTATATTGGTTCAATCAAAAAAGTGTGGGCTCGGTTTCTGGAACATTTTGGAAATTTTCACTGTGGCTTTATTGAGGTCCCGCCTGAAGGTTTTTCTCAAGTGTCTTTCCAAATGCAAAATGGTTTTATAAACAAGTTTTGACAGCACATCAAGGCAAGACAAAGCAGATGTGTTATGTGGCCTAAAAAAGACAAAAGCTTTCAGACGCAAAATCGTTAATCTTTCACTCTACAGTTTATCATTTTTAAGATGAAATGTGTGTACCCATAAATCTTAATTTGGCTTGGGATGTTAGACAGTACTGACTGTTCTCCTTTTGTTTTCTTTGCTTATTCTGTCATTCGTTCTCCCATTCTGTTGTTTGTGTGGTTTTGAACTCATCTCTATTTGACCACAATAAGAATAACATCCCTCTTTTGTTCCCTTTATTTCTCTCTCTCTCTCTCTCTCTCTCACACACACACACACACACACACAAACTAGTGCAAAGAACATATGAAAACACCCAAAAACACATTTTACACACTGATCAGACACAAATACACTCATGTTTTGGTTGAAACTAAAGAAGCTAAAGTGCTCAGATGTCATGTTAAATTCCTCATTGTATTGATAGCAGCAAACTAGATTGTTCTGCTCAGAGCTGACTGTTAGTGTTGGATCGGTTAGTTTGGACCTCAAGATTTAGTGCTGTTCTCACCAAACTGACCAAATACTCAAAGACTCTTCAAGAAAATGACCTGGTGGATGGAGTCATTGCCCTCTAGTGGTTAAAAAAGTAACAGCAATCAGCTAATTTTGTCTGTGGGTAGCTGACAATGAACAAGCACTTATTTTTCCAGCATTAAGATTGGATTAATTAGATTGTGATTTTTTTTTTTTTTAAGCAAGTTGGCTGAAAAGGAAATGTAGTACATAAAGTCCTACAAACTGCAAGTATGATAATTAAATTTAAAATTGATTTATATGCAGATCAAAATAGCTAAAATGCTAATTATATATATATATATATACAGTACACTCCAAAAGTTTGGAACCACTAAGATTTTTAATGTTTTTAAAAGAAGTTTCGTCTGCTCACCAAGGCTACATTTATTTAATTAAAAATACAGTAAAAACAGTAATATTGTGAAATATTATTACAATTTAAAATAACTGTTTTCTATTTGAAATTTCACAAAGTAATTTATTCCTTATGGCAAAGCTAATTTTCAGCATCATTACTCCAGTCTTCAGTGTCACATGATCCTACAAACTGCAAGTATGATGTACAAAATATTAAATTTAAAATTATTTTTGATTTAGAAAGTTCAAAAGAACATGTTTATCTGAAACTAATCTTTTGTAACATTAAAATGTCTTTACTGCCACTTTTGATTGATTTATGCATCCTTGCTGAATAAAAGTATTCATTTCTTTAATTTCTTTTCAAAAAATAAAAATAAAATTCTTTGACCCCAAACTTTTGAACGGTAGTATAATTACAGAACTTTGTATTTCAGATAATGCTGTTCTTTTGAACTTTCTATTCATCAAGGAATCCTGAAAAAAAGTACACAACTGTTTTCAAATTGAAAATAACATAAATGTTTATTGAGCAGCAAATCAATTTTATGTTATTATGGTGTTATTTTACAATTAAATTGTAAATATATATATATATATATATATATATATATATATATATATATATATATATATATACATATATATACATATATATATATATATATATATATATATATAATTTAATATAATAATAATTATAATTATTACCCTGCTCTATAACTGGTATTAGGGCTGCATGATATTGGAAAAAAATTACATTGCAATATTTTGTTTTTCTGCTATATATATTGTGAAATTACACCAAATGACTTGAATATCTCTATTTAGAAAGAATTAAATCATTCTAGATTGATTGGGGTGATTTTGTAGGTGAGCAAATCTCCATAGAACAAAGATACAAATTAAATAAACAGTGCTTTATGTTTTTCAAGTAAGTCTAGCAGTATTCAGTTACAGAAATGTAATAATCAAATACAAAAAAACACTGCGTAGGTTTCAGTGTATAAATTAAATATAATTAATCTTGTTAAAGCTATAAAAAGTGATTTTCTCTTTGTATTTTGTTGTTTGATTAACATTAAAGGATTAGTCCACTTTCAAATAAAATTTTCCTGATAATTTACTCACCCCCATGTCATCCAAAGTGTTCATGTCTTTCTTTCTTCAGTCGAAAACAAATTAAGGTTTTTGATGAAAACATTACAGGATTATTCTCCTTATAGTGGACTTCAATGGCCTCCAAACGGTTGAAGGTCAAAATTACAGTTTCAGTGCAGCTTCAAAGGGCTTTAAACGATACCAGACGAGCGAAACTATCGGTCATTTAAAAAAAAAATACAACTGTATATGCTTTTTGTAAACGGATGATCGCCTTGCACGTGCTTCTGCTTTCCGTATTCTTCAAAAAGACAGCAGGAAATTTAGGCTGCTGTCACTTTAAGACTGAATACACGGATCTAATATAATGATACGCATCCGTTTTCTTTCTCAATTTTTTACGTTCACATAAGCCATAAGTGACTGTGTTTATGATGACACTCACTGAGATGGGCATTTTAACATAATTTTGCGTATATGTGTCCGTTCAAGCACAAATACACAGAAGAGAACGGAATTCTGTATTCACGTGCTGTGTGCGTGCATAGAAAACAGTGTGCGGTTTTGGAATTGACTCCTGTTTCGCGTCTTCTTGCACTCAAATGGTTTAAAATCACATGAATGGCTAAACTGACAGGACCTAAAACATACACAAAAAGGTAATCTTTTGCTCTATGAAGGGTTAAACTTCGCAATTCATGCGAAAATCATGTGCATTTCGAACCATGATGCCTGCTCCGTACGGATATACTTGACGTCGCACATCCTGCGATGTGACTATCGGGGATTTGCGATATCGATGCTAAAACAATATATCGTGTAGCCGTAACCAGTATGTACAAAACTTTTGTAATAAAATAATTAAAGGACTAATTAAAGCCCTAATTAAAGTATCACCTAAATTCAGGACATATTTTAGTGAATTCTGCAGTCAAACAGCACTGTTTTTCTTTTTGCCTTGTATTAGACTAGAAAGTTTGCCAATGGAATGAGCATATTATGCAATCTAGACTCAAACCTGCGTTCCTTTGGGAGCACTACGGCTCTAATCTGTCAAGAGTAAATGCTCTACCACTGCGTCACAGCTCTGATATTGGCACCGTGAAAGAAAAATCACTGCATGGCTTTCAGATAACGGACTGACTTTAATATATTTTCAAGTAAAAGTGTTTACATATGGTATAAAAAAATAAAGGAGGGAGCCAACAAAGAACAGACGAGACAGATTGCAAGACCAGTCGCTTTCAGATATATCCCATGCGACTTCACATGTGCGATAAGCAAACGTGTGCTAAATCCTTTATAGTGCAATAAAATCAATGCAAAAAGAGATGAAAGGTGAGTAGGAAGAGATCATCTCTGTGTCTAAAGCTTCTTCGATTTTACACAATGTGCCTACGCTGTTATATTTAACTGTGGTTTTTATGACTTTAAATTTTCTGGATTTGACATCATTTGATCAGTCTACAGTTGGAGACAGTCCTGACAGACAAAAGAGGAGAGGAGAATATCATTTTCCTCTTTTGAAAGACATAGCTGCACTTCCAAAATATTTGAAGTCCATGTCTTAAAGACTGAAACTAGCAAGTAGCAAGTAGAAACTGATGTAAAAATTCAGTCTCTTGGACATGCATGTGATTTGGTCCGTTGTCCAGGGTATCTAGGATCTGGACCAATCAGACGACAGAGATGAAGATGACAGCGTCCTCATCATCGGTGGATTGTTTGAGGCTCAGCAAGATTGGACGACAGCAGGCAGCCTCTTTGATATCAGAGATTTCCCCTGAAACACAAGACAAAAAGAACAAAGAGAAAGACAAATGATTTTATACGGTATTGGCCATTGACAACAGCTGACAAAACAATCCTTATGCATGCTTAAGATAAAATGACTCCTTTCAGTAAAATTATATTATAGGGATAGTTCACCCAAAAAAAGAAAAGAAAATTGCCATCATTTACTTGTCATCATGCTGTTCCAAACTTTCTAATGTGAGCTAATTTGTTATTCACTAAAAGTTTTGTTTTCTACAGTAGCTCTCAAATATTGAATAGGAAATATATTAAATGAAATATTACATTTTGTTCTGTTCCATATTTGAATGTACTCTACCATTCAAAAGTTTGGGATCGGTAACATTTTTTTATGTTTTTGAAAGAAGTCTCTCATTCACACCAAGACTGCATTTATTTGATAAAAAATACAATAAAAATGGTAATATTGTGAAATGTTATTACTATTTAAAACAACTGTTTGCTATTTGAATATATTTTAAAATGTCATATATTTTTGTGATGGCAAAGTTGAATTTTAGGCATCATTACTTTAGTCTTCAGTGTCACATGATCCTTCAGAAATCATTCTAATATGCTGATTTGCTGCTCAAGAAACATTTCTAATTATTATCAATGTTGAAAACAGTTGTGTTGCATTATTTGAAGAATAAAACGTTCAAAAGAATAGAATTTATTTCAAAGACATTTTTTTGTAACAATTTAAAAGTTTAATGTCACTTTTGAACAATGTGTTAATGATGCTTCATAAAAGTATACATTTTTTAAAGGATTGGTCCACTTTCAAATAAAATTTGAAAATTTTATTTGAAAGTGAACTAATCCTTTAAAAGAACTGAAACCAAATTTAGTTGAATGGTAGTGTAGAGTATAAAACAGACTTATAAAACAGGAATATTGATGACTTGTATGAAGCTTTGTGATATTTTGGTTACACTTTACAATAAGGTTTCATTCGCTAACATTAGTTAAAGAGTTAGTTCAACCAAAAATCATCATTTACTCACCCTCATGCTGTTCCAAACCTGTATACATTTCTTTGTTCTGCTGTACACAAAGGAAGACATCTGGAAAAATGTTTGTAACCAAGCAGATCTCGCCACACATTGACTACCATAGTATTTTTTTTCCCTAGGGAAAAAAAATACTATGGTAGTCAATGGGGGGCGAGATCTGCTTGGTTACAAACATTCTTCCAAATATCCTTTGTGTACAGCAGAACAAAGAAATTTATACAGGTTTGGAACATTGTTTGGTGCTTGCTTTAACTACTTTCGTTAACATGAACTAAGAATGAACAATACTTGAACAGCATTTATTAATCTTAGTTAATGTTAATTTCAACATTTATTACTCATACATTATTAAATTAAAAGTAGTATTTGTTAAGAATGGTTAATCCACTATGAACTAACATGAACATGAACATTTTTATTAACTAACATTAACAAAGTTTAATAAATACTGTAACAACTATATTGCTCATGTTAGTTCATGTTAGTTAAATGCCCAAGAATGTTTTTTTCACTAAGTTAAGGTGTCTCCTGAATGTGTCTGTGAAGTTTCAGCTCAAAATACCCCATAGATTTTTTTTAATTAATTTTTTTAACTGCCATTTTGCATCATTAACTATAACTATTTTTCCAGCGCGCCGCCCCTTTAAATCGCGTGCCCCCTGCCACACGAGCTCTCGACAATAGCGCATTTTAAAGAACAGCTAATATAACCCTCAAATATTACAAATGTTCTTATGCTGTGTGCATACATCGAATAATAAAGTATTTATTTTGATTTCATTTGATTCTCTATGATTTAGGCTTATCCGTGGCTAATCATGCTACTGTTGGAGAGATTTATAAAGAATGAAGTTGTGTTTTGAATTACAGACTGCAAGTGTTTAAAAGAAAATAGCGACGGCTCTTGTCTCCATGAATACAGTAAGAAACGATGTAACTTTAACCTCATTTAACAGTACATAGCAACATGCTAACGAAACATTTAGATAGACAATTTCAAATATCACTAAAAATATATGCTACATGATCATGTCAGTTATTATGCTCCATCTGTCATTTTTCGCTGTTGTTCTTGCTTGCTTACCTTGTCTGTGCACAGATCCAGACGTTAATACTGCCTTTCCTTTTTAATGCTCGAACATGGGCTGGCATAAGCAAAATTGGGGGCGTACATATTAATGATCACTGTTACGTAAGTCGGTGTTATGTTGAGATCCGCGTGTTTTTCCGGAAGTCTTTTAAACAAATGAGATTTACATAAGAAAGAGGAACAGTGGGGTTTGAGACTACTGTTGCTTTTCATGTACTGAACTCTTGTTATTCAACTATGCCAAGATAAATTCAATTTTTCATTAAAGGGCACCTTTAATACTCAGCCTCCCCATTCACCTTCATTGTATGGATAAAAGCATTCTACTTAACATCTCCATTTGTGTTGAATGGAAGAAAACAAATCTATATTTTCATTTTTGGGTGATCTTTTCCTTCAACAGAAACATCAGCTGTATCCCAGACTACTCAGACAGATATGAACAGGAACAACACATACAGGTCAAGGAGAAGCAGGGTTACCTGGAAGCAATGCCTTCCTTCAAAACAAGTTCTTACTTTTCTGTGGACAAGATAGAGAAAAGTGAACAGGTACACATTTTGGCAGCTGTTGCAACAGAAGACCAAAATGCAAAGTCATGCAGAGAGTGACAAACCACAGCTAAACACTTCATTTGAAGAAGACAAAAATAACAAGAAGAGAAGAGCTTGCTTAACCCTGTAGGAAATGTCATGACAACATGAATTAACTTGACATCACAAGGTTCAGGGGTGGGATAAAGAACCAGACAAGCTTGACCAGAGCTGCTGTCTGATTGGTCAGGTAAGCCATCACTGAGGGGGCGGAGCCACTACCACTTACCACATTACGAGTGAACTTTTCAAATGAGGTTCTGCGATCCTGTATGCTTCCCGACTTCAGTCAACAAGATAAAGAGTGAAAAAAGGGACTACAGCAGGGTGTGTCTGAATATGTATATATGTGTATAGTAAATATAATTAATATATCTGTCTATTTGTGTCAATTCAAATGTATCAGATTTAACTGCTGTTGTACCACTAATTCATTTTTGAAACTGTGGTTTCTAATAAATATTATATCCACCCCAAAAATAATACTTGCCTTTCACTGCTGGTGTTAATATAACAATATTATAATTGTAACTAACTAATTCACATCATCCTATCATAACCCTAATCCCAAAATACACATTTTGATCATTTTAGGATGCTTGTTCTTGCCTTCAAAAACAGCCGGAAGAGATTGGAACAGAATACAGGGACTTGAGACATGTTTTTTTTTTTTTTTTTTTTTTTTTTAAGTAGGTTCCTATAAACAAGGCTTTAATAACATGTTCAATGCAATGCAAATAAAACAAACAAAAATACATTGACTTCAACATTCACTGGTTTATGAATCTGACACAAAAATAAACAGCTTTTCTCAGCAAATACTTCTATATGAAATTAATTTCACATACAATACCGTTCAAAAGTTTGGGGTCAGTTTTTTTTTTTTTTTTTTTTATGAAATTAATACTTTTATTCAACAAGGATGCATTAAATTGATCAAAAGTGACAGTAAATACATATATAATGTTACAAAATATTTCTATTTCAAATTAGTGCAGTTCTTTTAATTTAATTTTTTAATTATTTTATTTATCAGAGAATCCTAAAAAAAATGATCATGGTTTCCACAAACATATTAAACAGCAACACTGAAAATAATAATTTTTTCTTGGGTAACATATCAGCATATTAGAATGATTTCTGAAGGACTGGAGTAATGACTGCTGAAAATTCAGCTTTGCCATCACATGAATAAATTACATTTTAAATTATATTAAAATAGAAAACAGTTATTTTAAATAATAGTAATATTTCAGAATATTGCTGTTTTTACTGTATTTTGATCAATTAAATGAGACTTCATTTAAAAAATCTTACCGGCCCGAACTTCTGAACAGTAGTACATTATCACTGTAATAAGGGCATGTGGATGCAAGTCTTAATGTATTCAAGATGAGTTATTCTATACTGATTGCGACTAAGTCAAAAATTGCTTAAAACATTTTACCTTTTTCTTAGCCTGCAGAAGTTCCTGGTAGGCACTGGATCTAATGAAACGACTGTAAGAAGTCACTCTTCATCAGCTTATAGATGTGTTCCTGGGAGACACACATTTACATTTTTAAATGGCTCTTAAATTCTTTGAAAAACAAAAGCAAAAAATAAGTAAATAAATAAAAAATCTATGTATAGCTGCTAATAACAAATAATCCTCACCTGTGCATCCTCAAAAGCGTATCGTCCGGGGTCTTTGATGTTTTGTGTGGTTTTGTCGTAGCTCTTCGAGTCAACGTTGATGGCACTGGGGGCTCCAGGAGCCAAAAACTCCTCCCAGATCTCCTGCACCCGTGTTGGCACCTCACGGATCGGCCTCTTCTTTAACTCCTGCACTGCCAACCAGAATCTAAGGTTTGGATAACAACAGAGAATTCATTTGCAGAATACAAAGAGAATACATGCAGCAAAAGTATAGCTGCCCAGTGGAACATCTGGCTGTGTTACTCTTCACCCACCAGCAGGGGGCATGAAAGGTTAGTGTAGGTGTACCTAAGGTTTTCTGAGCTGAATTCAGACTCCAGGAACTTGAGAAACTGCTCTCTCCCAACAGGATCTTTCAACACCTCGTCGATTCTAAAACCCCAGCGTCTAACTCTAGTCTGACCTGGTTCCTTACTGTTCCAACATACACAAAAACACATTATAAACACATTGATCTGTAAAAACAATAATAATATTTAATGTGTATTTTTGAAACTGACCTGGCCTCCATCTCCCAGAACGTTGTGTCATCTGATATCCAGGGATTGGAGGGATCAGGAGTGGACAGGAACGGGTCATAGTCTGAATACTGCTCAGTGTAACTCAGCAAGCTACAAGGCCATCACAAAAATAGAGTTAGGGATAAAAGAAAGGAAGAAAGAGATAGATAGATAGATAGATAGATAGATAGATAGATAGATAGATAGATAGATAGATAGATAGATAGATAGATAGATAGATAGATAGATAGATAATGCCACTAAAGGGCATTATCTATTAGTAAAATAGCATAGCATAAAATAGTGTCATATTCATGTACATACTAGTTATGTGACTCAATTTAATTTCAAGTTTAACTAATAAATAAGAAAGCAAAAACATCTGGTGTTGGGGAATGTTACCTTTTTATTGTGTTACTAATTATTAAAAGTAACTAATTACTTATCATTATTAGTAATACATATACGGTGGCATGGAAGACGGAAAGTGAAAGTAAAATCTGACCGAGAATCTGTCAGAGTAAGCTAATCTAACATCTTTTATTATCCTTGCAGCGTGTCGGTTATGCAGTGATTCACTATGAAATTATTGCAGGGGAAATGAATTGTACTATTAGTTTAATATTAAGATGGAGCCCAATAATCATAATCGTAAGAATAATTTAATACTTTAAATGGAAATGCCAAATCCTCTTGATATGGGCGACAGCTGATGCTTTTGATGATATCTCGTCTACGATACCATCGTCTATCGGCGCAACCCGGCGTGATGACAAATCAGGTGCTCCCTCGAAATTGGGTCTCTGTTAGGACCCCAAGCATTTGGCTCATATTACTTTTAATAAGTACTCTCTTTAGCGCTTGATTACAATTCCTACAAAATCATGTTTTGTTAAAGGTGCCCTAGAATCAAAAATTTGAATTTACCTTGGCATAGTTGAATAACAAGAGTTCAGTACATGGAAATGTACATTTGTGTTTATAAAGCATACAGTTGTATTTTTATTTTTTTTTTGAAAATGACCAATCGTTTCTCTAGATAAGATCCTTATTCCTCGCCTGGTATCATTTAAAGCCCTTTGAAGCTGCACTGAAACTGTAATTTTGACCTTAAACCGTCTGGAGACCGTTTGAAGTCCACTATAAGGAGAATAATCCTGGAATGTTTTCATCAAAAACCTTAATTTCTTTTCAACTGAAGAAAGAAAGACATGAACATCTTGGATGACATGGGGGTGAGTAAATTATCAGGAAATTTTCATTCAGAAGTGAACTAATCCTTTAATAGGAAGACTAATTAAAAAGTAAGTAAACAACTAAGCTTATAAAATAAACTGAGGACTTTGTCTGATTTCAGAATATATACACACATTTAATTTCATTCATACATACATATATATATATATATATATATATATATATATATATATATATATATATATATATTTTTTTTTTTTTTTTTTTTCTCTGCAAAAACTAGACTGCATTTTAAAAAGTCCAGAAATGGGGACATTGAGGCATTTCTGGACTTTTTAAAATGCAGTCTAGTTTTTGCAGGAAAAAATTGCAGCACATATCTGAATGTATTATGCTTATCAGTGACTTTATACATAATGCAACAGTACAATGATTGTGAACCATAAATATAAGCCACATCCCAGGTTTCTCATTTAATACTTACTATTTGTCAGTTACTTGCATTACTTATTTGTAAAAATAACATGGATATTATAAAGGGCATTTAAGGCACACTACTTGTAACTTGTTACCTCCAACACTGATGGACATTTTATATTTTGGTCTAAAATTGATTGTTGTACGTCAGTTTAATTTCACGCAGCTCTAAAATCTTAGTGCTTCAAGAATGTTGTGGCACCCTAATAGAGCCATTGATCTCACAGAGGAAGTAAATTTGAGGACGAGAAACAGAAACATATTTGTCAGCATGAGTAATATCACTACACAGACTATTAAAGCGATCGATAAGAAAATGTTTAAGCACTGTAGAATAATGAAGACCTGTGGATCGATCACAGCACAGATGTTCTCTCTCTCTCTCTCTCTCTGACTTACCTCTCTGCAACTTTGGACATTTTCAATCGATGTCGGTCTAACTGTGCTTGCCGAAACTTGATCTGGAAAGACAATGGTGGTAATAGTCTGGGTGAGTGTACTGTATGTGGGTATGTGTGTGTGAAAACAGATGGCAAATACAGCCATGGATGAACTAAAATTTGCAGTTTTCCACACAGCTGCTCTTGTGGCCATGAATTAAGAATTTGTTCCCACAACTTATTAATTCATGGCCACGTTTTATGAATTAATTCCCTCATTCTAGTTAAACTGCGGCTACATTGTACAAATTTGTTTCACAATTTAATTAAGTTAAATTGTGGTCACAATTTAACTGAAACAATGGAATGAATTAGTAAAATGGGGCCATGATTTAACGACACAAAGTAAACAAATTAATAAGTCATGGGAACTAATTCTTAATCCACAGCCACGAAATCCCCAATGTCAACTGGAAAAACCAGCCAGATAAACACCAGCTTGCCTAGGCTGGGAGTCCAGGTAGACTAGCTTAAACCAACTAAGACCAACAAACCAGCTGATTTTAAGAGTAACAGAAGAACAGAAGAAACATGCTTACAAATTCAGTTAAAAACAATTTCAATACAAATATTAAAAGCAAAACAGGATATCAAATATGCAAAGGAAGCATAAAATTCTGAGTTTCAACTCTGAGTTACAAGTTTGTCAAAGGAATGTCAATATAGTAATTTTGTCAAGACCTGAACACAAATCAGTGAAGTCTAGCAAATGATAAAAATGAAACTTGAACAACTGGTTGAATCTGGTTATCAAATAGAATACTCAGTAAATTCAAATTCAAAATTTTTAAATACTCTGCCTATAAACACACAACCAATCAGGCATTACCTGTTCCTGAAGCTCTTCCTCGGTTGGTTGCTTGGCCTCAGCGGCTGGTGTGTGGGTGGGGCTATGGCTGCGAATGTCATTCTGAAGGCCGTACACAGACTGTGAAAATCACCAGAATAATTTACAACCATATTTACATAAATTTAAATATGTTATTAGAGAAGATATTTCTTTGTGATTGCATCAGTGATTGGGGATTTCACATGGACAGCTGCGTGACTGCTGAGGTGAGCTGTTCTTGACTGGTAATGTAAGGTGTTGGATTTTGTGAGGCTGATTGGTGGATTGATTTAAGTCTGATTTGGTATTCTGATTGGCTCAGTGGTTTATTCATTTGTCAAATGTAAAGGTTCAATAATATAATGAGTGGAATAACTGCTTTAGTGATTAATCACATGGTTTAGGACATTAAAAGCTGAAGTAATTTGATTAAATGCTGAATTTCCTGCAGTGTTAGTGGTTTATATTGCATCACCTTTCTTGTTTTGTGAGGGTTCTTCATTCTGGATGATTTCTTTATGTCCACTTCTGTTGTGTTCACACACCCTGGCTGAAACACACACACACACACACAGTCAATATAACTGTCAGTTCTCTAGATGACCTATAGTAACCATGTTGGCTTCAACCACCTGACGCTGTGCACCTTACCTGAATACTCCCTCCTGTTTTGGGAAAATGAGGTGATATTTTAAAAGGCATGGAACTGTCAGTCAAACAATCTCCAGCTGGTTGGACTCTATCTCACAAAGGACTCAATGTTTCTACACTCCTTTATAGGATGAACTTTAGGTTCGAAGCCTCCAATGTATGTTGGAGAGAGAAAACAGCCTCAAGACACTTAGAGTTCTGTAATAAACCTCATTTGAACCCACACTACTGGCTAAATATGGACACGAACTGCAGCATCTCGCTATTGCATGTCAGCTTGAAAGATCAAGCCAAGTTAGCATGAAATTGCTAATGAGAAGGATCAGCACAGTGTAATTGAGGGAGAAATTGCTGCTTCCTTCAAAACAAACAGCTCACATACACACAAGGCATAAAGCAATACACACCAGGTGATTCACACATATAGACACTCAAAAACACATGGACTGGTACAATAATAATACTGTAAAAAATGTATTCTTCAATAACTATTTAAGAAAAATCTAATAAAATGCATAGTAACTAGAGTTACTATTGTGGTATTTGTAATGACAGGCTCTTCACTTTCTGTTGACAGGCTCTTCACTTTTCTGTAAGCAAAAATACCACGGTTTCACAGCACCACAGTATTGTGTAACTCTAAAATGTGTTATTTGTAACTTTTTTTCCATTAAACACAATATATTTTATTTTTAAAGGTGCCCTAGATTGTTTTTTTACAAGATGTAATATAAGTCTAAGGTGTCCCCTGAATGTGTCTGTGAAGTTTCAGCTCAAAATACCCCATAGATTTTTTTTAATTAATTTTTTTAGCTGCCTATTTTGGGGCATCATTAACTATGCACTGATTTTTTCAGCAAGGCCCCTTTAAGAGATGCGCTCCATCTGCCACACGAGCTCTCGACTATATTACAGCGCATTTACAAAGTTCACACAGCTAATATAACCCTCAAATGGATCTTTACAAGATGTTCGTCATGCATGCTGTATGCATGCTTCGAATTATGTGAGTAAAGTATTTATTTAGATGGTTACGTTTGATTCTGTGTGAGTTTGAGGCTATGCTCTGTGGCTAAAGCTAACATTACACACTGTTGGAGAGATTTATAAAGAATGAAGTTGTGTTTATGCATTATACAGACTGCACCTGTTTAAAAATGAAAATAGCAACGACTCTCTCCGTGAATACAGTAAGAAACGATGGTAACTTTAACCACATTTAACAGTATATTAGCAACATGCTAATGAAACATTTAGAAAGACAATTTACAAATATCACTAAAAATATCATGATATCATGGATCATGTCAGTTATTATTGCTCCATCTGACATTTTTCGCTGTTGTTCTTGCTTGCTTACCTTGTCTGTGCACAGATCCAGATGTTAATACTGCCTTTCCTTGTCTAATGCGTCGAATGGGCTGGCATTATGCAAATATTGGGGTCATACATATTAATGATCCCGACTGTTACGTAACAGTTGGTGTTATGTTGAGATCCGAGTGTTTTCCGGAAGTCTTTTAAACAAATGAGATTTACATAAGAAGGAGGAAACAATGGGGTTTGAAACTCAATGTATGTCTTTTCCATGTACTGAACTCTTGTTATTCAACTATGCCGAGGTAAATTCAAATTCTGATTCTAGGGCACCTTATAAGAATATTTGTAGCAGTAATTTTGTGGAGATAATTTTTAGTCTATCTCTGCAAGACAGACGGGAGATGGACTAAAAATTATCTTCCAAACGTACTGCCAGAAGACGTACTTCTGGAAGATAAATTCTTCAAACAGTGGTACAAGAGGATGTAGTGCTGGTCCTTCAAGAGTCACTCTCAACCTGTTTGTCTATAAAGCATATATATAAACAGTCTTTTTGTATTTTACAACACTTCAGCTGTGATTCTTATTAAGTGGGGGTAATTTTTTTAGGATTCTTTACCTAACCTAAGTCTCTGAGATTCTGACACCTTGCACTTCTGGAGACTTCAGGTAGGTTGCAGATCTGAAAAATTGATGGCGCTGGAGACTAAAGGGTTCCTGATGGTTTCATACTTAATTCTTCACCTTAATTCTTAATTCTTTTGCAGTTAACATGTCTTCTTTTCCACCTGTTTTGTCTGACCCTGCTGACCCAATGAGCATTTTGCTGCCCAATGGTCATGCCTTTAACTTTGCAATTTCCTAGTATTGCATTAGTATTGCATCCTTCTCATAGGATTTTTAAATCATTTTTGACTTTTCAGTCTGAGTTAAATTTCTTTTTTGGCTCATTTTATCTGTTAAAGAAAAATTTGCATAATAATTATGCACAACCTGAATATAAGGCGTTTTTTCACTTCCAGCCTTCATGAACAATTATTTATCACTTTTAAAAAGGAAAAAAATACAAAATTAAGAGTAGTTATTAAGATTGATGTGGTTTGGAATTGGTAACAACTTGCATAATAATTATGCACACACTGTATATAAAAAAATATATAGTTTTTGAAATTGGTATTAGCCTGAATATATTTAGATACTATTATAGTTTAAATAAAAAATGTACATTAATAACAATAAATAAATAATAAAAATAAATAATAAAAAAGATAATAAAATCTAGTTGCACTAAACATTAAAATATAATATTAAAGAATTTAGGATATATAAATCAATGGTAATTAATGTTAAAAGTTTAGATAAAGGGGACAACTTTTTAGGGGACAACTGCAAATTTTCACTTTTTCCTTTGTAGAATATTGTCTAAGGAAATCGATGATATATGATTTTTAGAATGTGTGTTTTAGTTTTATGGCTAGCCAGCAATTTTGTAAGCACAGAGGTGATTCCATCAGCTCAGAGGTGCTTTAACACCGTGGTGTCATTCCGCTGTGAGGGAACAACTTCAAACACTCGAGAACAACAAAGAACAATTCTGAAGAATAAAAGAGAATAGCTGCATTGTTCTTACATGTACTTAGTCCTGCCTTTACACACATTCACTTACCACTGGTCTGTGCACATCCCAGAAGGCTCTCTCCTGACTGTCCAGTATTTTCCTCTCAATTTTGTCTCTTTTCTTATCAACTCTGTACAGACAGAAAACAGAAGCTGAAGCAATTAAAATATTTAACTTCCAAAAGAAAAGGCAAACATGCAATGAACCATGCAACAGAGCTGAAAAGTCAAAGTTGCCTAATGTTTTGGCACTCAGAGGCACTATAGTGCTCACAAAATTGCCTTGAATATAAATTTAAACATCAGAAGCTACTTATAAGACAAGTAAGACAAGTCTGTCCAATCTAAAAACAATTTTGCTGTGCAATTTATGTCCAAGAGACTTTTAAAAATCCATTAGCACAGACAACATAAGAACAAACCACAGCTTGACAGATATTTCAAGAGATCCAGCCATTAATATTTGAATTATTGCTATGCAAAGAGTCACTTTCCTGTATTCTGACTGGGTGGCATGCTTTTAAAAACGCACAAAGAAAAACAGCCAATAAAGAATAGGAAAGACCAGAACTGATCACAATCTGAAAGATACATACTTTGCTTGAGCCTCTGCTTGCATAAAAATAAACTCCCATTTCCTGGCGAATGCCCGCTGTAGTCGCGCTAAACTCTCCTGGAAGAGGAAAAAAGAGCATTTTTATGATCAAAGTTTAAAAAGCAAAACCTTTTTGGAGAAACAGAAGCCATTCATTTAATTTAAAGGCACAATATGTAAAGTTTCGCCACTAGAGGTCGCCTATTTAAAACAAAGGCGTAGCTTGATGACGCCAAGACGCCTCCCTCAGGTCGGCGGTCACGCCGGCGTGATCACCGCGGTTTTTTCTAACTAGTGTGAAAGAGACTCAAAATACTTGAGTACATACAATTAAGAGCTATACACCATTTTAATCTTTGGAATATCTTCTTTTATTTGTGTACACTCAGAGTAAAAACAAAATGTTGTGCTTTTTGTAAAATAAAGAAAACTAACATGATGCGTGATCTCTCGTCTCCCTCTCAGAAAATGAACTGTAACTTATGAATACTAATGACAAAAAAATTACACATATGTCTGAAGAAACGTTGAAATGTCAGGTTTTAAATCGTACAAGTCAAATCGAAAACAAACATTATGTGTTTATGTAATCTGTATGAAAAGAGAGCCATGTCAGAAGTCCGTGATTCAGCTCATTATCCGCTAATGCGGCCACGCCCACGGAGCGAGCGCTATTCAGAGGCAAATTCAGTCAATACATGCATTCATCGTCTCAATCGTGTATTTATTGTCTTGAAAAGTGTTTTGAATAGCCATAGTTAGCGATCTCTGGCCTCTGTTAGTTCAGTTATTTCCTGGATTGCCTATTCTTCTTTAGCATTGGCATTTGTGGACTAAAAGTGCACAGAGCGCCCTCCGGCTGCAAGTATGAATTAAAAACAGTATCCAGCGTTCATAGTGATAACAATAAATATTGAATAAATATTACTCCTCTGTATAGAAAATTGACATAAACATGAGAATCCATCAATATTCTCCAAATGTGCATGCTTTTAAGCTAAAAGCCTATATGAAATGCCATAGAGGTAACATAACTGTTCAGACACTTTGTATCATAGAAATGCATTATATTTTAATAATAGAATACCATTATTTTAAATTGTAATAATATTTCACAGTATTGCTGTTTTTTCTGTATGTTTGATTTACATTATGATGAGCTGAGACATGATCAACAGGGTTTTTTCACAGCCTACCTGACTGAAAGAGCTCATTATTTATGCAGGTCATTAGAGCTCTTTATCTGATTCTTTTGTCTTCTCAGGTGAGAATCATCCATTATTCATGATTATTCACGCCTCCACGCATACTGTGTTTTCTTGACCAAAGATATTTTAGAAAATTTAAATCTCTCTATTGTTTTATATGAAGGAGTAGGAATGATATTTTTTACATAATTTTGAAGCAAAAACTCTAGTCTACAACCTCCAATACCCAGAAGTCTTGTGAACACAGATTTAATATATATTTTTTGCCTTTATTTCAGTGACTTAAGTTTTTTGTTTTTTCAATAACCACGCATAAACGTTATTCCTTCAAAAATACAAACATGTACATACATGTTCCTTACATATTATTGTAGCCTAGTTTGTGCTGAATACAGTGTAATGACACTTTTTCCATTAATATGTTTATGAACAACTGAAAAAAGCACAAATGTCAGGGCATGTCAAAACTTCTCCAGGCCCCAAATCAGCCTCAGACCCCTGAGGGTTAAGCACGGAATCTTGGGAGATGTCGTCTTCACCTCACAGCTGGTGGAAAAAAATCGTGACGAGACTTGGGCAGAAATCATGTTCATGGATGAGATTATTAATGTTACTGTAGTATGAAGCAGAGCAGGGCCGAGTGATGTTGGAGCTGAACGGGGCTGCTGGAGCGATTGCTAATAAGAGACGAGTGTGACATGCCTCGCGAGCAGCAGAGCTTTTATTATGCCGCAGTCGTCGCTTCCACTTCTTCCGGTCAAACGTATGAGGTAACACAGGCATTGTTTTATCATATTAGATACATTTGAGTGTGCTGAAAACGATGTTATAACATTACTCTGTGTGTTTGCTCAGCGGCTGCTATGTTGCACACTGCAGTAAGCTAGATCGATATTAGAATATCATATTAATAAATGCTGGATGGCTTGTGTTTATAAATGGCATGCAATTAATTTTAAAACATATTGTATGATGGAGAAAATGCTGTATTACTGTTATTAAAAATAAAGCTACATCTGATTATGCTATGTTAGCCACTCAGACAAAATATTCTTTTTCTCTGAGGCATGGTGAAAACACGCAGTCGCGGAAAATCAAGAAAATGAGATTCAAACAATAAAGGCCCCGGTATACTTCAAACGAAATCGAAGAACGAACTGATGTGACGTCATCAGGGCAAAACAAAGTTTGTTTTGTGTTCTTTTTGGAAGTTCGAAATGGCTTGCCAAAGGGAACTTTCAGGAAAAGTTCGCTCCAGCTGCAAAACACCTTCGTACTACCATTGGTCAGTGACGATAACGTCATAGGAGGTGTGCGCTGAGGCTCCGCCTTCACTCACGTGGGACGCATCTCTGAATCATTTCGTGTGTTTGAGTTCGTCGAGATAAGATCTCCACGGGTGAAAACATGAACACACTGGATAGCCGCTTTATAGTACAAAATGAAGTTGTGCTTGTAAAAAAATGAGGCACTAACACTGTTTTTCATGTTTGATACTGTAAAGCTGCTTGATTTTAAGCAATCTATTGAATAAAGTGCTATATGAAGACGTGACTAGGAGTGCTACTTTGCAGAGCTTGTGCTAACATACCAATGTTGTTATGATCAGACATATTTCTTATGCTTTCTATAATAAATGCTTGCTGTTTTCTCATTTTTGTTGTGTCTCATTTTGTTACCGCGAAGACAGTGTACAGCACATATTTACATATTCATCTAACCGTCGCTCTCAGCAGTGTGGGCAGCGTCAGATGTTCGTTTACAGTATATCGCTGGTCACGCATTTCGAACTTCGTTTTACCCCTAAACGAAGTACGAAAAAGAACTTCGTTTGAAGTGTACCGACGGGGCCTTAACATGTTGAGCTATATAACAATAATTTGTTTTTTGTCTATAAATGTAACCAAACAGTTGTTCCCTTGTCTAATAAAACATGTAATATATTAAAGCATCTTTGGTGTCTCCATGGTTTCTACAAAATAAAACCGGAAATCGAGGGTAACGCAGGTATATGACGTCACTGATAGGCGACACATGGACACGGTCCGTGTCCTGGTTAAAATTGCTTATTTCTCTGGATTTAAACTTTCTTGGAAACATCTGGGATAATGTAAGTACACAAGTCAACAAAATATATAACACCGTTCTAGTGGGTTTTTGGATATTTTAATCCAAAAATCTTACATACAGGTGCTGGTCATATAATTAGAATATCGTGAAAAAGTTAATTTTTTTATTGTAAATTATTTTTAAAAATGAAACTTTCATATATTCTAGATTCCCTACATGTAAAGTAAAACATTTCAATTTTTTTTTTTTTATTTTTTTTTTTTTAATTTTGATGATTAGAGCATACAGCTCATGAAATTCCAAAATCCAGTATCTCAAAATATTAGAATATTTCCTAAGATCAATCAAAAAATGGATTTTCAAAACAGAAAAGTTCAAGTTCTTTAAAGTATGTTCATTTGTACACTCAATACTTGGTCGGCAGCACATATTACATCAAATGACTTGCTCCTAGCACAAATTACAGCATCAGTGAAGTGTGGCATGGAAGTGATCAGCCTGTGGCACTGCTGAGGCACTATTGAGCCTTCAGATCATCTGTATATTGTTGGATCGACTGTTTCTCATCTTTCTCTTGAAAATATCCCATAGATTCAGGGGTCAGGCATGTTGGCTGGCCAATAAAACACAGTAATATCATGGTCAGCAAACCACTTGGAAGTGGTTTTTGCACTGTGGGCAGGTGCTAAAGTCCTGCTGGAAAAGGAAATCAGCATCTCCATAAAGCTTGTCAGCAGATGGAAGCATAAAGTGCTCCAAAATCTCCTGGAAGATGGCTGCATTGACTTTGCACTTGATAAAACACAATGGACCAACACCAGCAGATGTCACAGCCCCCCAAATCATTACTAACTTCAGAAACTTCCCACTAGACTTCAAGCAGCTTGGATTCTGTCCCTCTCCAGTCTTCCTTCAGACTCTGGGACCATGATTTCAACATGAAATGCAAAATTTACTTTTATCTGAAAAGAGGACTTTCGACCACCGTTCACTGTCCAGTTCTTTTTCTCCTTAGCCCAGGTAAGATGCTTCTGACGTTCGAAGATGTCTTCGAAGATGTCTGAGTGTGGTGACTCTTGATGCGCTGACTCCGGCTTCATTTGACTCATTGTGAAGCTCTCCCAAGTGTTTGAATTGGCTTTACTTGACAGTATTCTCAAGCTTGTGGTCATCCCTGTTGCTTGTGCACCTTTGCCTACTCAATTTCTTTCTTCTAGTCAACTTTGCATTTAATATGCTTTGATACATCACTCTGTAAAGAACAAGAGATACCCGGAATTTATACTGTAGGGATGGTCATTTAATGAAACTCAAATGTAAATATTATAATATTTTGAGATACTGGATTTGGGACTTTCATTAGCTGTACGCTCTAATCAACAAATAAAAAAAAATAAAAAAAATAAAAAATAAAAAAAACTTTTGAAATGTTTTACTTTACATGTAGGGAATCTAGTATAAATGAAAGTTTCATTTTTTTAAATAATTTACAATAAAAAAATGAACTTTTTCACGATATTCTAATTATATGACCAGCACCTGTATTGTGCCTTTTTAAAAAGGGACATATGATACCCTTTTACAAAGTCTTGATTTTGTTTTGGGGGGCCTACTAGAAAACGTTTTCATGCTTTATTTTTCAAAACAAAAAAACAAAACAACAACAACAAAAAACATTATTTTTCACATATTTTACATTATTGCTGCACCTCTTGTGCATTTCCCGAAAGCATTGTTAGCCAACCATGGTAGCAAGTTCCATCGTTATCAGCATAGTTCAACGAGTCGGTGTTTCCCGAAACCACAGTTCCAACGATCATTCACAAACAACATTGCAAAGTTGTGTGGTTGGAACAACAGCTCTCGAGCTGTGGTTAGAAGCATAGTTTCTTCTTTGCATGACATCTGGACTTAATAAATCCTTATCTTGAGCAAAATAAGC
Source organism: Megalobrama amblycephala (assembly GCF_018812025.1). Classification (NCBI taxonomy): domain Eukaryota; kingdom Metazoa; phylum Chordata; class Actinopteri; order Cypriniformes; family Xenocyprididae; genus Megalobrama; species Megalobrama amblycephala. The sequence goes on along the minus strand of NC_063048.1, from coordinate 15,427,156 downwards.
TAGCTGACATTCAGTACAATCTATATCTTTTATTTTGAATTTATACAAATGTCATTTATGTCATTTAAGAGTTTGTCAAGAGATTTAAAGCACTGATTTTGAAGAGTGCGCATGTGCGTACGTGCTCTAGTATGTAGGAACGAGCCTATGATTCAATCTGGAAATAAAGCAAAATAACTGAGAATGATGCCATGTCCATAATTTATAGCAAAAATGTCCATAATTTATAGCAAAAAAACTAGCATTAATACTCAAATGGATTCATTAAAAGAAGTTATTACTCCACCATCTGTGTGACATTATTAACCAATGTGGTTGAATGACAAACTTGCGACAGTACAGTTTCAGGAAACAGTCATGACTAGCTAGTTGATTTTTTCAACGATGCGTCACACTACGGTAGTTAAGCAGCGAGTTACGTTATTGTATGAGAAATGCACCCCTGATAGTTCCTGCCTCTATGAAGCCCATCCTTCTGAAAAAAAAAAAAAAAAAAAAAAAACTGACTGGTTGATGGGCTGGACCAGTGTGTTGTGATTGGTCAACCACTTTGAGCGTGTTTCGAAAATGTCACAGCCCTTACCTAACTGCAAGTTTCAACAAGCTACTAACACAACTCAACCAGGCCTCGTTCCCATTTTTTTTTATACGTCTTAGGCGGGAATTATTTAAATAAGCAATATTGTGACCTGTACCTTCTCGGAAGAAAACTTGGTAACACTTTAGTATAGAGAACACATATAAACTATTAACTATGACTTTTCCCTTTATAAACTCCTAATTTACTGCTTATTAATAGTTAGTAAGTTAGTTGTTAAGTTTAGGTATTGGGTAGGATTAAGAATGTAGAATAAGGACATGCAGAATAAGGCATTAATATGTGCTTAATAAGTTCTAATAAATAGCTAATATTCTAGTAATATACATGCCAATAATCAACTAGTTAAAAGACCCTAAAATAAAGTGTTACATTACCGAAAACTCTACAATCGAGGGGGTTTCAGGGAGTTCAGAAAAAGTGCTTTGTGAAAAACTCTTTGTGCTTTGTAACTTTTTAACTTTTTAAAAGCAGACCTTTTTCATACTCAAACAGCAACACTGCACACTGAATAAAATTGAAAATGTAAAAAAGCATAATAGGACCCCTTTATTAATAGAACAAGGAAGAGGAGGCACAAGTGATCACATGTTTACAGTTCTCAGTTTAATATGAGAAAGGACGTTGGTGGAGAGGGCTCTATCTACACAGGCCTACTGGAGAGCTTACAAGGATTATTCAAACAAAGCCTGACATTTAAAGCCCAGCTTAGATTAGACCGACATTCTTTTTAAAGATTGTCATTACCTTATTATCTTCTTAATATCTTCTATCTAATAATGTCTGAAGTACAAAGCATGAGAAGTGCATTGTTACAATTAAGAGAGAGAGAGAAGGGAGAAAAAAGAGATTACTTACAGCTTCGTAATCAGCAAGTTCCAGACGTGCTTTGTTCTGCATTGTTCTTTTGCACAAGTACACAGCTGCAGAGAGACGCCAAGAGGTGTGTGAAAAAAAACACTGCTCGCACGTACTCAAACCTCAGCAGCCCTTAGGGCTTTCAAATGAGTTGTACTAAAATATTTAGTAAACATTTAACATATTTTACACCAGCTTGTACTGAATTGCACCTGAGCGTTGCATTGTTCTGATTGCTGAATTCATAACAAGGATAATTTACCTAACCCAAGGCACACTCATGCACACAACCATAATATAGGGTGAGCTCAATTGTATGCATAGGTATATCTTCATAAAGTATAATAATGAACAAAAATGCCATGAACTTTCTTTAAACCTCAAAAGTATTCATAAAGATTTGTGCATCACTGTAGATCTATTAGCTCTGTTATTTCCTGCTGGTAGATTTCACAACTACACAAAGCATCTTTTTCTATTGACAATCATTCAACAGTAGATTGTATTGAGACAAAATTGAACCTTTTTGCAAGCAACATACACTATACAAACAAGTTTGGTTTCAGTAAATTTAAAAAAAAAAAGAAATGTAAATGTTAAATTGATCAAATGTTACAGTAAAGACATTTATAATGTTATAAAAGAATTTGAAGAAATTGGTGTTCTTTGTGGAATTCATCAAAGAATCCTGAAAAAAAAAAAAAAGTTAAAAGTTAACCATAAAAGTTTTACGGTTTCCACAAAAATATTAAGCAGCACATTCGTTTTCAACAATTAAAAAATTGAAAACAGTTACTTTAATTTTAAGTAATATTTAACAACTTTACTGTTTTTTTTTTTTACTGTATTTTTGATTCAAATAAATGCAGGTGAGAATGTTATGAAAACATTTGAAAATCTTACCGATGTTTTAATTGTTTGCATTTTGCACACATGCAGTGTGTTACAAAAACATTTTACATACAAATACCTACAGTATAAAAACTAATGAGATTAAAACACATAGTAAAAGTACAAAAATTACAAAAAGTACTAAGCATAGTAAAAGTACAGTTTCCCTGGAAACCTAGATATACTGTTGAGAATGAAGGGATCAGGGTTTATGTAGTGACAACACACTCACACCACACAAACACACAGACACATGTTGGGTTCTCATGTTTTATGGGGACTTTCCATGTACATAATGATTTTTATACTGTACAAACTGTATATTCTACCCTATAACCCTAAACCTACACATCACAGAAAACTGTCCCAAAAGAACAATGATATCAGATATTGCCATCTATGTGGGGACTCCATAACGTTGGGTTTACCAAGAACTCACGTACACACACACACACACACACACACACACACACACACACACACACACACACACACACACACACACAGACACACACACACACACACACACACACACACAATCCAGCTGGAAGGATTTGATTAGGTTGTGTTTATATAGGCTAGTCTTATTAAAGCACACACACTCCTAACACGCCATGATCCAGCTGATCTCCAGCCATCTGGAGGATTTCATTAAATACATGTTCATATAGACTGGTCTCAGTAAGATACAGATAATAGATCTCACACAAAAACTCACCGTAGTCTGTGTTCTCGGGCTCCCAGCAGTTTGACGGCCAGAAATACGGAGTCTAACAGATAAAAGAGCACAATCTGAACTACATTACTCACAATGCAGTGTAAGGTGAAAACTGGCACAGTTTCGAAGTTCAGTTTGTATACAAAAACAACCAAGACACTTGCAGTTGTTCGTAAATAAAATTTCGTAACATTTTACATTGATTACAGTGATTATTGTATATTTACATTAGAAAGTACTGATTAATTCTAATGAACAACAACTAAATGTGTAATTATTTGATGGAGCGATTAGTATCTGAGCTAGCTACTGTATTACATGTTATTAGGCTACTATATAATTAACTTTAATAACATGCAATATATTTAGCACGGGTGCTATATTTTAAAGTGTTTCCAAAAGTTCAGTTTATATTTTGTTTCTCAAATCAGCAAAAGGACCAACCTGAAATCTGTAGAATGTGCCATCGTCTTTAAGAGTGAGCACATGGTCAGAGATGGGGAAGAAGTAGCCGTGAGCCGCCATCAGTGTGCCCAGATGAAGAGCCTCCACTAGAGAAACAATTAATAGTGTTATTAGGAGTCCAAATATTAAAGGGCAATCCAAACATTTAGGCCAAGATAATTATTATTTATTATGAGCTTAAACTAAATAGAACAAATGGTATAAAGTGGTAGAAATGTGAAATTTGAGCAGAATATCAGAAACGCAGACTGTGATTCTGACTACTGATAGCATCTTACAGTACATCTTATTGTGACAGATCACAAAACTCATGGTTCGGATTATATTACGGTTTTTGAACAGCAGATCGGATAATTTTTTGGATCAGCAAAAAAAAAAAAAAAAAAAAACTTAGCTTTTCATTTATTACCTAAAGCCACTTTAAGTGTTTTTATACCACAGCAAAACTACTATCCTAACTAATAAAGTTTATACAGTATTAAAGGTAAGTGAACGGACAGTAAAAAATAAAAGGACAAATAAACAAATTACAAGCACAGATAAATACAATATAACAAAGTTACAAATAAAGGTCTAACAGTAGTATTCATGTAAAATAACACTATAATGTTCACTGTATAAACTGAATAAAGATTAATCTTTGTTAAAGCTGTGTTTTGTTGTTTGATTAACATTAATGACACAGACAGTGGCAGGCATTTATAGGGGGCTGTCACTTTAAGACCTAATGCACGGATCCAGTATAATGATACACACCCAATTTCTTTCTCAAAGGTTTACTTTCACTTAAGACATAACCCGCTGTGTTTATGAGATACCTTGACGAGACGGGTATTTTAACATACTTTTGTGTGTATGTGTCCGTTCAAGTGCAAGGAGATGTGAAAAAGGAATCAATTTGGTGTTTGCGCGATATGTGTGTGTGTGTGTGTGTGTGTGTGTGTGTGTGTGTGTGTGTGCAGCCATGCAACAGTGCACGAGTAACGAATTGAGCTCTCTCCCGCATCTTCTGGCACTGGAATGGTTTAAAATCAGTTGAATGTGTAAATTGGCAAGAAAAAAAAAACATGCAAATGATAAACTTTCATTCTATAATGCTTGAACTTAGCGATTAATCCGCAAATCACATGCGTGATGAATTGTGGGGCAATTGACAGGTTTTTCATGCAAAACAAAATACTTTTAGTGTTTTTCTTTCCATAAAATATTCCAATCTATAAGAAGTCTCTTTTACCCATTCTAACTGAATAATCTATAGATTTGAAATTTAAATGATGCTCTGAGATAACTAGGCTATGACTGGATCTAGGGGTCTCAGTCTTCAAGAGACAGCATGGAAATAACATTCTACTGCAACATACTGATCCAGCACCACACACTCCTCTGCGAAACATGTACGAGAGGGAGTTAAGCATCAATAAATAATTATCTATTAAACTTTTACAATACAGTGTTTACTGTGAGCGTGCACGTTAGAGTACGTGTCTGTGCTGATTACAAATTAATATCCTTTTGCTTTCAAGGGTGCAGTATGCTTTTTGCAGCTGTTGTTGTTTTGATGAGAGCTTCCCACCAGGCATGTTCACAAGGTAAATTCAACTAATCAGCAATGTAGCAAAGAACTGAACAGAGAGAGAGAGAGAAAGGGAGAGAGAGAGAACTTTTTAAAGTTCTTGTTTTATCTCTCTGTTGTTCCTGGCACAGTCTATTGAGTATACTGAGAGATTCTGTGCACTTATCTGGTTGCTCTTTTCCTGTCTGAGAAGAGCACCCCATATCACACACTTACTCTCACACACCTGTCATATCTGTCAGAGGGAATCTGAAGTAGAGGGATATACACTATACCTCAGAAACAAATCAAATCTCATTGCTGTGTAAAGGAAAAAATCTCTTTATCTTTCTTTCCTCACTAAAACCTTCTTCAAAAAACCTCTTTATCTTTCTTTCCTCACTAAAACCAACTTCAACTGTTTTCTATTTGAATATATTTGACAAAGTAATTTATTCCTGTGATGGCAAAGCTGAATTTTCAGCATCATTACTCCAGTCTTCAGTTCACAAAACCTCTATCTAGGGTCCAAAATTAAGACTAAAAAAGCACCAAATGCAATTAAAATTGGCTTTAATTAAAAATAAATGTAAAAAATGAATATATATATATATATATATATATATATATATATATATATATATATATATATTTTATATATATATATACACTACCGTTCAAAAGTTTGGGATTTTTAATATTTTTAAAAGAAGTTTTGTCTGCTCACCAAGATTGCATTTATTTAATTAAAAATACAGTAAAAACTGTAATATTGTGAAATATTATTACAATTTAAAATAACTGTTTTCTATTGGAATATAATATAAAATGTAATTTATTTCTGTGTTGGAAAAGCTGAATTTTCAGCATCATTTCTCCAGTCTTCAGTGTCACACGATCCTTCAGAAATCATATTAATATGATGATTTGCTGCTCAAGAAACATGTATTATTATTATCAATGTTAAAAACAGTTGTATACTTTTTTTCAGGATTCCTTGATGAATAGAAAGCTCAAAAAACAACATTTATCAGAAATACAAAGCTTTTGTAACATTATACACTACCTGTTCAAAAGTTTGGGGTCAGTAAGAATTTTTATTTTTATTTTTTTGAGAAGAATTTAAAGAAATAAATATTTTTTTCAGCAAGGATGGATTAAATTCAATCAAAAGTGACAGTAAAGACATTTAAAATGTAACAAAAGATTATATTTCAAATAAATGCTGTTCTTTTGAACTTTCTATTCATCAAAGAAACCTGAAAAAAAATATTGTACACAAATATTTTGTACATCTGTACACAATAAATGCTTCTTGAGCAGCAAATCACCATATTAGAATGATTTCTGAAGATCATGTGACACTGAAGACTGGAGTAATGATGCTGAAAATTCAGCTTTGCCAACACAAGAAAAAATTACATTTTCAAATATTTTCAAATAGAAAACAGTTATTTTAAATTCGTAATAATATTTCACAATATTACTGATTTTACTGTATTTTTAATTAAATAAATACAGCCTTGGTGAGCAGACGAAACTTCTTTTAAAGACATTAAAAATCTTACTAATCCCAAACTTTTGAACGGTAGTGAATATATAGTTAAATATTTTAAAAACATATTTTTAAATTATTTATTTTTTATTAATCATTTTAATGAATTGCATTTTGAAGTTAAGTTCAGCTTTTTTTTTAGAATAGTAGCTGTGCTATTGTTTAGCTAAATTACTAGCTTATCACTTGACAAACTACAGTTTCAAAGTAGCTTTCCCATTCTTCCTGTTGAAGAAGTAGATGTAAGTAAAGTGATCCAGCAGTTAGAACAAGACCTTTGAAAGTTTAACCTCCCCCCATCCCCTGCCACTTCTTCAATTAAAGGAGTAACAGGAGATGCTGACATTAGCTGTTTGACAACTTACAGTATAATTATGAATATGTAAATCCTGAATAAATTGTCCTGTGAGCTGAAGGTATGATTGTGACTTTTAGAAAAGAGTGCATATGAATTAATCAAAACAAGTATTTTTTCAGTCTATGCACACCACAGCTGCGGCACTGTCAGTGATGTCATTAAAGAAAATACTGCATCACCTTGATCCTCGATACACAGATTTTTCAGCATCCACTGGACAATGTCTGAACCTGGAAAAGAAGAAGTTAAGATTAGGCTTATCTATCTATCAAAATTCAGCAGAATATTATTTCATGGTTGGAAAGAAATATTATCTATTCGCCCACTACTGGAATTTGAGGGAAAATGCCATAAACCTATAATCCAGGGGTCATCAACTATATTTGTCCAAGGGCCAGAATTTTTCACTGCAGACTCTGTAAGGGCCAGATACTCGTAATATAAAATAAAAATTCGAATTGTATCCTAATACTGTATGTTATTATTTGATATACTAATTCTTATTCCAAATTTATGTTTATATTTTTTACATATTACCTGTACTGCAGCAAGCCACCAGGGGGCGATAGCGATATTTTAGGCTTCATATTTGTGAGGCTTTCAAGCTGTCCATCACTGTCACGCAATTGTGCGCAAATCCCAGGCAAGGAAAATTTTGACATTTGTGAAAAAATGAGCACGTGAAACAATAAAAGATGTTCAATGAGAGAACGCGTTTATCGTCATTCTTGACTGAAGGCAGGCTATGGCACAAGCTACTTTTCAGAAGGCTTTTTGTTTCGTTAGATTAAAAATAAAAAACGGTTCTCATTCCCCCTTGAATAAGGCCGGCGACACACTGGCTGCGTGAGCGACTCAGCTGCGTGGCGTGTCCGTTTTTATTTCGGCTCCCATATTTAACAGGTTGGAGTTTGCACACTGAGACACGCGTCTCAGGCGCTCTCGAGCCACGCAGAAAACGCGTGCATGCTAGAAATAGAACCGACGCGTGTTCCAGCAACGGGAGTGTTCTCTGGCTAGAGCGCAGAACAGCGGAGTTTGTGCATGTCTGAGCTTGTGTTTTGTTGCTTTGACATTGTGGAAAATTGAATAATAGACAAAATGTATTAGCATTTTTACCCGTTATTATCAATCTAAATTAATCTCGTTTTAATTTAACTTAATTTCGTTTTTCTTTGTTTAAATTTCTGTGTCAATTTGTTAGTCAGAAAATTATTAGACTACCTTAAAAGTATTGCTTAATTTAACAGACCTGTGTGTGTGCGTTTTATATCACTAGTGCAGTGTCCGTTCTCGGAGCATAAGCCCTGCCCGCGTGAGGTGCGCCGCTTCCCGCTCGCGCTGCTCTAACTGTAGTTTACTAAAAGTTTATTAATTCTGAATGTGTCGCGTCTCGCGTGTCCATCTATATTGCACCAAATGCGACACTGCACTCCCCTGTGAAGTCGATTGGATGAACGGTTCTCGAAATAATAAAAATGCAAACGGATATACAGACACAGATTCCTGCCTTTATTAGAGAGAAAAAATATGTTCATCCCCTCTCTCCGAAGCTTCGAATAGTCGATGTTCATCAAAAAATGGTATTCGGACCAGCCCTAAACTTTTTCCTCTTACAAGGCTATTCCTGAATTCAGTATTATTCTGGGGGCCGGATGGAAATCTCTGGCGGGCCGGATTTGGCCCGCGGGCCGCCAGTTGACGTTGCATGCTATAATCAGTGGAAAAATTAGCCAAATTACACCGCAGATGATAATGATAAAATTAGAGTCTTTGTATCAACAGCTGTACTGTCTGCAATAGTCCATTCAATATTTTCAGTTTGACATTTTTCTAGCTTTTTCTTTTATTCTTCATTTTTTTATTCTTCATCTCCTCTGTACTTTTCGTCCACCATTTCCTATAAATTACAGGTCTTTCTCTCTGACTAATCCTTGGGTCTCTCTCTCTAAGCAGCAGAACTGTATAAATTTGGTTAAAGGTAAGTAGAGTGGTTCTGGATGCTCCAAAGAGGATCTCGGTATCAGCAGAGCTTCGCTGGAATATTTAGTGGATTAGCAGAATATCATAATCTTTACCTGAGCACACATAAACCCTTATTTGTCCTCTTTCTGTCTGACTCTCAAAGCAACCAAGAAGTCACACTACTTCCTGCATATCCACCTACAATAAATGAATGCCTATAGTATGGTACACATCTCTTTACCATTGCTGACAAAAGTCTCATAATTGCTGTAAAACTCTCAGGGCAAAATAATAAAATAAAAAATAATGTCTTATACTGTAATTATTTCAATATTAAAACATTTTATCCAATCCTTGCTTAATATTCAGAGACAATTATAAGAACACCACTGGTAGGTTGATTCTTTGGGTATATTAACACTGGTTCATATATTAGCATGAGTAGGTATTGGGACTAATATATGTTTGTGTAGGAAACTTTTTGGTGACATTAGTGTCACATTAAAAAACTGCATTATTAAGTAGCCTATTAACGGCCATTTTACATTGAATAATAAATAAGGATCTGCAAAATGAGCAGATTTAGAGTGTTTCATTTAATTTCCATTTTGTGTGTGTGTGTGTGTGTGTTCTGTGTTTCATTTTCAACCTGGTCACAAATTAATAGACTGTGAGCCGTTTCTTCTGAGAAATATCTTTCCGAGATAACCCTTACTGACCAATCAAATTCAATATTCCCAAAATATGCACAGAGCCCCTATCGCGCAGCCAATCAGCAGTGAGAGGTGTGTCCCTAGAGACAGCAGAAGCTAAGAGCGTGAGAGACTTTTTAAAGCATAGAGAGGCAGAGACTGGAGTGTTAGAGCTTGAATCTGGCCTTTTAATGAATCCTTGGGGGGACCACAGTCAGAGGAACCAAAGAACATCCTTTTGAGAATTTCTATCTCGCTTTCTCCTTCCTAATCTAAAATGGATTATGGTATATAAGGGAGTATAACATCTGCACTACTTTTTCAGTCCCTGATATGTAAATAATGATCAATTTAATGGGACTTTCTGTTGTTGTTTTTTATCTCAAAGATGTTAAAGGGATATCCTGAGTTGTGGACCACAGATAGACCACAATAATTTCAACTCATCTCTCTTTTTTTGTGTGTGAAAATTAACTGTAAAATGATGGTCTGTAGTAATTGACAGAATGCCACTGAAGTGGTCCATAAACATTAGCTTGAAAATAACTAAATATAAATAAGTCGATTCCCTAAACAACCAATTCAAGACCCTGTTCTTTTCATCCAGAATGCAGTGTGCTTCCCCACCAGAGCAATGCAGGCCAGAGACCTTTGATAGAGATCAGACTATCAGCAGAGATCAGTACAAGAAGGGCTCTGGTACTGGTGCTGCACTACAGAGTTCTGGCAGAGTTTTCATTGTGTTGGACTTCAGGCTTGCTGTGGGGCACTGGCTCCTGCTGAATCCTGCTTTCTCAGCGCCAAATTGGAACCACAGTGTATATAAAACAGATGTAAGGGGAATTACCAGAGAAGACACTGGGAATCTTGGATAGGAAACTCTTCACTGTACGGATAGGTATGCCGTTTTTTTCATCCTGCATCCTGGCAATCACATCCTCCATCTAAGCAAAAGAGAGAAAGAGATGGAAACACAAGTCATTAAAAACATATGCACAGCTGCAGCATGGGATAAAAAACAAGAATACAAATCAGTGTCAATACTCAATGAGGTGGAAAATATATATTTTTTTAATTGTTTAAAATATTTAATAAAATAATTTTCATTGCAAATTTTAATAGCATCTTATGAAACACACAAGCAAAAATCTTCCTATGATTTAAAACTCTTCCCTAAATTTTCTTTATTTACAGATTTTAGAAACAAACAAACAAACATCAAAGGGGTCTCAGACTTTTGGACCCCACTGTTGTCATGATCATCTGCTGGAATGCTCTTGATCACCAGGGGGCACTCCCTTACAGACTACTGTCATTCTCTTATGGACTTCATCTCCCACAATCCATTGCCCGGGTTTCATCTTCCATGATTGTTTTCAGCTGTTTACCTCATTACCTCTGCTATATAAACCTGGTTAATTTAGTAATTCATTGCTAAGTCCTGTATGTGTCTCTACTGCATTTCTGAGTGTTCTTCCTGGTTTCATGTCTCTTGGTTTTTTGGATTACTTGCCTGTCTTTTGGATTAACCCTTTTGCTTGAGTTTCCTTGTTGTTTATTTGGATTGCTTGCCTGTGTATTGACCTGTTGCCTGTTTTTGGACATCGATTGTGGATTATCCTTTCAATAAATATCGTTTGGATCTTTAACCCTTTCTGTCTCGGAGCAGTTCATGACAACTATAATGTAATGTAATATATTGGCTGTCAAAATTATCAAAACTATTTAATGCAATTAATGTTTTTTTTTTTTTCTGTTATCCTTTGGTTGCGTTACAGGGACCCACTTTATATTAAGTGGCCTTAACTACTATGTACTTACATTTAAATTAATCATTTGATACAATGCACTTATTGTGTACATACATGTTTTTACATTGTACTTATATTTTTAAAAATACCTGCATGTAATTACATCTGTAATTAATTTCTGTAATTACATTTATAATTACACTGTTGACCCATCCCTTAACCCTTACCCCTACCCTTAAACCTACCCATACCACCAAAGCTTTCCCTAACCTTACCCATATCCCACCTCAATAGCAGAAAAAGTGTTTTGCAATTCAATATAAACCCAATAAGTACATTGTACTTATTTTTTTATGTAAGTACATAGTAGTTAAGGCCACCTTAATATAAAGTGGGACCCGTTACAGTATATGATCATGCTATCATTCTTTCAAGTTCTATGAGACCGTTCAAGTGCGTTAAGACAAAAAAAGCTGCATTGAGTTCTCTTTCGTGTTTTCGTGAACAAAAACACAAAATTATGTAAAAATTCCCATTTTGTTGAGTGTACTTGTAAGCACAGTCTAAAATGAGTTAAAAAGAGTTGTGAAAAAATAGGATTTGCATCAGATTCGTGTCATGTACGTTAGGTTTTTGTAAGGTATGTTCTGTTTAGTTCCTGTTAAGCCTGTCCAAGTTTGTAGTTTGTTTCCTTGGTTACTCATTGGTTAATAATTCTGTTAAGCTGTGCCTGTTTAGCTCCTTCATTTAACATGGGTATATACTCGATCGATTTACCGATATTTTACCTGATATTACCATAATCGGATATCGGTTTTGTAATATCGGATTTACCGATAAACACCATCTTGTGGGTGTTTTGAGAATTGCGCGCAGGATCGCCATTTCAGCGCATCTGAGGGGAGACGAGACAATGAGACGTGCACAGGTAAAGTATGCTTGCCTGCTTTACTGTAATTAGTAAACTTTATTTAACATAGCAGCCATTAATGCACAAATTGTATGCTAGTTTATGCAGCTTGTCTCTAACAAATAGAGACAAGCTCACGGAGTCACATAAGATAATCCATCACATTCTATCCCAATAAAGATGCAACTTTGCATTAATTAAATAATACAGCCATGAATGAGCATGTTGGAAATAAAAGCGCTTAATTTAATTCTCTCTCTGTTGTCATCATTAGTCTCGTGAAGTCGACTGCATTTTGCTGTTCACTCAGCGGGTTGATGCTCGGCCACCGCAAGATTCACTTGTTTAAAACACCGTAATTATATAAACATTTACTATATAACTATTCATTTGCAAATAAGCATCCAAGTAAACACAACTCTATGGAAATTTGAGTATATTTCTGTGTAAATGCATAGATGATCAGTGCTTTGTCATCAGATATTTCATAATCTAGAATGACAAAATCATTATTAATAATTCTGATATAACATACCAGTTGAGAAATGCAATAAAATACAATGTTTTGTTTGTTATATTTCAATATTCCAGAGAATATTATTCAGTTATTTAACATTATCCAACAAATTATTCTTCACTCTTTAGCCTATTAAACAGCTAATAAATCTACTAAAACTGTAGTTTAAAATGAAGTATTACATTTCTGCAAAGTTGATATGACTCCTGTCTTTAATTTATTTTCTCCAACTTGAAAACATCAGACATTCTACATTTATTTTGCTTACTGTTAACATTAGAGTTGCTGCTGATGCTTTTTAAATAAGATTTGTTTTGTTTTAAATAAAATGATTTGTTCAGTTCAGTGGTGTTCTAATTGTGTCAAAAACAGAAGTATAACAGTAAATAAATATCAGTTCTGCATATCGGTTATTGGGCACATAAACACACACATTATCAGTAGGCTATCGGTTCTAAAAAATCAATATTGGTCAATCACTAATATACTCCCTGGGTGTGTCTCAATCAGCTCCCTAGCTTTTGAATCAGTATATTGTGTTCGCGAATTTGGGCACTGGTAAGGACAGTAAAGGACACTGGCTCACTACACATTGGGACACTGATGACTATTTCTGGTGACGTAACATCGTCCTCATTGTACAACGTCATTACTGGTATTTATGAACAAAAGCAGAGCTGATATCTTTCTGACATTACTTGTAATGTTAAAGTACATTATGATAAATACTTTGCTTGTTACATATACGTGCAACATTTCAGCTGTAAATAAATCATAAATGTTAGCTAGATTAGGTTCATTACCTGTCTAGTGATGTATGTTTATGATGAAAAATGATAAAATATTGGTTTGTATCATTTGTGTCATTATGTGGTTGTATTAGCTGATTCTCCTGAGTTCTCCTGTTATTTCCAAAGTGTGATATTAAAGACTGTTGTTATATTATTTCTTTGTTGTGCACTTCATTATACTGCACCAGCAACCGTGTGAGTCTTAAAATGACAACAGCCTAAAAAAACTGCTGTTGTCTATCATTAATGTTAATCAATGTTAATCTATATTCAATTTATAATTTATGCAGTGAAGACTTTGCAGTGTTTGATTATTCAATTTCTGTATATTTACCTGTTAGACTGAAAAGCTACCTGAAAAGCATGGGTCAAAATTAATGAAAACAAAAAACATTAGTGTTGAGCCCTGATATATTAAAGGCATTGACATTTATTACAGAGTTTTTGTGAAGTAAAAGTTTTTTTTTTTTATTTTTTTTTTTAACCCTATTAGGCCTAAACTGATAGCTTTCAATTATACTGTAATACTGAATGGCTATAATTAATGGACTTGAGAAAAAAAAAAAAAAAAAAATCCATTTAATAGAGACATCAGTATCAGTATTCAGTGATACTGACACTTTATTCACAGTGCTTAGTAAAAAGATGCCATTAAACATATATTTCAAATATACTGTCTTTATGTTATTTCTCCATTATTTTGGAGATTGTTACAATATTAAATATTGTAATAAGTATTATAATATTAAAATATATTAAAATCTAATGTTAGATATACGGAAGCCCTGAACCGCATGGTGAAAAAAAAAAAAAAAAAAAAACTTGGTGGGGAGGGAAAAAAAAAAGAAAACTTATCTTGTTATTTCAACATAATAAGTCGTTCTAACGACAATATCTCGTTATTTCAAGATATTAAGTCGTTATAACGACATAATATCTCGTTATTTCAAGATATTATGACGTTATAACGACATAATATCTCGTTATTTCAACATAATAAGTCATTATAACGACATAATATCTCGTTATTTCAACATAATAAGTCGTTATAACGACATAATATCTCGTTATTTCAACATAATAAGTCGTTATAATGACATAATAAGTCGTTATTTCAACATAATAACTCTTAATTATCTATCAAGTATGATAAAGGACGTGCACTTATCAACGTTCCCAGTGGTGCAATGCTAAAGTATTGGACCGCCAGTCTAGCTTTTACTGCGATCGCCGCGGTTTCGAATCCGCCTTTTGCCGAGTTCGTTCTTCGCTAGTTTCACATCACATATCAAAAAAGGCGTTTATTTTCAATAAAAATTAAAACAATGTTATAAAAGTGCAAATAACCTGCCTAACGAGTGTTTAATAACATTAAAAGTATTTATTGGGCAGGGTTAGCAGCATGTTCGATATTACCCACTAGAGGGCAGAATAAGACAGGGAATCAATTAAAGAATGCAATAGTTATGTTGAACTACCGTTACAATTTGGTGCTCCAAAATCCCAGAGGTTTATCATGGGAATTTGCGTTCATCCCAGGCTAACCTTTATTGAGGTTAAATTTATTAGACCATAGTAAATAAAACAATTTACAGTGCAAATGTCAGGGGTGTCAAACTTACAGCCCGGTGTCCAATCTGATTTGAACTATAATAAAACATAGAGATGCACTAGTCCAGGGGCCAAAAACATTTTTAAGCGGGGTTTTTTATTATTATTATTCTGGGCTCGCAAACAAACTGCTTTGTAATATTTTCCCAAAATTTCATCTGTGTATTTACGAAGTATGTAAGCAGGACTTTAACACGCTGAATACGGACACAAAGAGAACAGACCCGCCAGCAGAGGAACTACTGTAGCCTACCATGCACAAGCTCACTGTTCGTGAAAAATAGGGAGAATAATATAAATATTACAGTGGGATTGATATGAATATATCTCCGAAGGCAACTGTTTTAAGAAAAGTTTTGATGGCTTTTCCTCTTATCTCCATATAAAGTAGTAATATTCATTCAGTCCGTCTGCTGATTTTGTTTTGTTATGTAGCATAATTTCACAAAGCTAAAGTCAGACCAGACCTAGTTTTTGCTGTTAATCTTGAAATTATTCAGTAATTTAAATTAAAAACAACTGCTCATGTGCATAACATCTTTGACTAAAATGCCTCTAATATCCAAATGCCAGTGTTTGCCTCTAATATCAAAGAGATGTTTGTTTAAGGCCAGTTTGGCCTGTGAAAAAATAAACAACAAATAAATTTGCTTTAAAAAAAATCTGCAACCAGTATCAGAATCAGACGTTTTGCTTCTTATAAAAATTGAAATTGGCCATGATAAATCAAAATAGATGCTAATAAAAAATATTAAATAAAAAAGAATTTTAAAAATCAAATAGTCTTTTCACTGTAAAAAAAACAAAAAAAACAATGCAGTTTTCTTGCAAATTAATTTGTTGTTCATATGTTTAATATTAATGCATCTATCAGCGCACTAAGGTTATTATAAGAAGAAGGTAATTCGGCCCGCATATGGTTCATTTCTTTCCAGTCCGTCCCTCAAACTAAAATGAGTTTGACACCCCTACTGTAGATGCTATTTACACTAAGTGAAAATACTGATACATCCTATTTATACTAAATGACAATAGCAGCATTTTCACGATATGCTATTTATACTAGGTGAAAATAGCGATATATTCTATTGACACCATGTAAAAGTAGCCTATCAGTTCTTTGCAAGAAGTGTAAATAGTATTTAGATGCTGTAGGCTAGTATTGGCAGATACTATTTGTACCTCAGTATTTTTGTACAGGATGCAATAATATCATATAGAGTGATTATATTTATTAAAATTATTAAATGGATGCTGCATTATTGGGAGAATAAAACCCCTCCACTTTCCACCAACCCCACTCAATGAACACTTTTAATATTATTAAACACTTGTTCACATTTTATTTCCACTTTTTGAACATTATTTTCATTTTATTGAAAATGTATGTGATGAGAAAATAGGAGTGAGCTCTATTATTGGGTGAGCTCTGCAAAATGCTGATTCGACCCTGCAGCGATCGCTGTAAAAGCCAAAATCTGAAACCCTACATGCTATTGTTACGCCACTGAATACATCAAATTACAACTGTCCCTTTTTAAACTTGAGTGGCCCAACCAGACATTGGAGCTATACTGTAAAGAGTATTTGTCAACAAGGGACGCTATTTGCACTTACTGTAAATAGACACTCTGTGTCCTATTATTTCAATTTATTAGCACCTATTTTGATTTTTATATCTTTAGAAAATATTACAAAGCAGTTTGTTTGCGAGCCCAGAATAATAATTTAAAAAAACCCCGCTTAAAAATGTTTTTGGCTCCTGGACTAGTGCATCTCTATGTTTTATTATAGTTAAAATCAGATTGGACAACGGGCTGTAAGTTTGACACCCCTGACATTTGCACTGTAAATTGTTTTATTTACTATGGTCTAATAAATTTAACCTCAATAAAGGTTAGCCTGGGATGAATGCAAATTCCCATGATAAACCTCTGGGATTTTGGAGCACCAAATTGTAACAGTAGTTCAACATAACTATTGCATTCTTTAATTGATTCCCTGTCTTATTCTGCCCTCTAGTGGGTAATATCGAACATGCTGCTAACCCTGCCCAATAAATACTTTTAATGTTATTAAACACTCGTTAGTCAGATTATTTGCACTTTTATAACATTGTTTTAATTTTTATTGAAAATAAACGCCTTTTTTGATATGTGATGTGAAACTAGCGAAGAACGAACTCGGCAAAAGGCGGATTCGAAACCGTACAAGTAAAAGCTAAAACAGTAAAAGCTAGACTGGCGGTCCAATACTTTAACGTTACGCCACTGGGGACGTTGATAAGTGCGCATCCTTTATCATACTTGATAGATCATGAAGAGTTATTATGTTGAAATAACGACTTATTATGTCGTTATAACGACTTATTATGTTGAAATAACAAGATATTATGTAGTTATAACGACTTAATATCTTGAAATAACGAGATATTATGTAGTTATAACGACTTATTATGTTGAAATAACGAGATATGTCGTTATAACGACTTATTATGTTGAAATAACGAGATATTATGTCGTTATAGCGACTTATTATGTTGAAATAACGAGATATTATGTCGTTATAACAACTTGTGTTGAAATAACGAGATATTATGTTGTTATAACGACTTATGTTGAAATAACGAGATATTATGTCGTTATAAAGACTTAATATCTTGAAATAACGAGATATTATGTCGTTATAACGACTTATTATGTTGAAATAACGAGATATTATGTCGTTATAACGAAATAACGAGATATTATGTCGTTATAACGACTTATGTTGAAATAACGAGATATTATGTCGTTATAACGACTTATTATGTTGAAATAACAAGATAACTTTTAGTTTTGTTTTTTTTCCTCCCCACCAAGTTTTTTGTTTTGTTTTGTTTTTTTCACCATGCGGTTCAGGGCTTCCGTATAGATACAATTAATTGTGCTAACAGAAAAATGTGTGATTAAGTAGTTAATTTTAATGAATTAATTAGCACTATAATATCATATCATATCATATCATATCATATCATATTATATCATATCATATCATATCATATCATATATAAATCTTTGCTAGATTTTAAACACTTCATTCAAATAAAATCTGGAGAGCCAATCGGGACTCAAACTTTGAGAATAATATAGCCAATCACAGTGGAGCGTGAGGCCACAGAGAACTTCGATAAGAGCCCATGGGACGCTTGTCTGAAGGATCAACTCGGTCTTCAGTAAATGAAGTCATTGGATATAACAACCCTATTTATTAGATGAAGAGCAACCTAGGGCAGAGCGGGACCGATCATGTCACCCGTTCATTGATCCGCTGACATTTGGACTATCCTCAGAGAAGCTTTGAGTTAACAAGGCGAGCAGCTCAGAGCGTCACCAGGGAAATTTTAGACATGTGACCAAGTGCCAGTGACATCACTCCAGCGTAAGACCACATCGAAATCAGGTCAACAACATGCGCCCTGGAGATACATGACATATGGAGATGTGTGTGTGTACGTATATGCAGAATGTGTTATGAAAGTATATGAGCTTGTACCTGTGAGTGTTTAGATAGCCTGAGAGAGAGAGAGAATGAGACAGGGAAAGAACGAGAGTGAGTTGTTGCAGTTGCCTCAAGGGGATGCCCAGTAAACATGCAGAATTACATCAGTGGGCGCTACACTAATGCAGGGTGTTACTTCAGGCTGTGATGCCTTTGGAGAGAATCCTAAAGAAAATGTGGTTAAACTCCCTTGAAAACCCTTATTATGACTCCAGAAATAGCTTCTTTTTTAATATCCAGAGATGAAATGCTTTTGATGGCAGTTACTAGCCACCTACATTGCACATGCACTCACTGAGGGAGAGAGAATCAAACATACACTTTGTCGACAATGCAGACCAGGCTGGTGGGCAAACACTGAAGTGCTAATTTAAGGTAATGAGGGATCGGAGCATTCCACTCACACTGACGACTGTAATAGAAACATTTCAGAGAGAAAGACGGAAAGAGAGAGATATAAATATGAGCACATCTCAGCTGTATGGTGCAATGATGTGTGATGATATGAAGTCCCAAAAGCCTCACTGGCATCATTTTTACTACTGCAGCCAATCTGTAGCTAAGAGTTCTTGATAAAACCACACCGAGATTCATGGATAAATTTAAATCACTAGCTTGAGCTTGTTGTTTTAACCAAAATTATCTACAATGTGGAGGTGGCAGGCATTCCAGCAGCTAGCAAAATTAACTGTAACACAATATTAGGATTAAGGGATCAAATTAATCACATATACAAATATCTGCTGACAAAATCTTTAAAATAATGTAAGATAATGAAAATATATTATATTATTGTAGTATATATCTACTACCATTCAAAAAGGTTTGAGGTCAGTAAAATTTTGTTTTTGAATGCATTAAATTGATGAAAACATTTATAATGTTACAAAAGATTTCTATTTCAAATAAATGCTGTTCTTTTTAGGGATGCACCAAACTGAAAATGCTTTTTTAAAAATGATTTATTTATTTTAAAGCTGCAGTCCGTAATTTTGCCTCTTTGTTGCCAACTCTGTTTGAAACCTGCAATTGCAGTTGTTTGCAGAATTATTATCTTTACGTACATTGTGAATCTAATGTTTGCTGTCAGTCACCACATCGGTGTGGATACTGTACTTCGGAATCACAGATTGCAGTCTTGGAAGTATGACCAAAATAAGAATTTTCACTGGAGATTGTCATCTGAACAAGTAACACGTCTGCACTACAGTAAATCGCGCTGCCAATGGTGAATAAATCTAACAATCGCTTAGCTTATATCACATCAAACCTTGCAAATTATTATTATTGTTATACTTTGTTCTCAAATTGTTAATGTTAACAACATCAGCATTGCGTGACTGTGTGTATTTAGTGTGTATTAGCGTTACCTGTAGATTTAAATTTCTGTACAGTGTAATCACTAACGTTAATTTGTCATACCATACAATCTGCCGTCAAAATGATATGAGCCAATTAAATAAAATAACCACATTGTTATTGAAAGTAGTCAAGTCATCTTCATTTATATAGCACTTTTCACAATACATATTGTCTCAAAGCAGCTTCACAGTGAAAATAGGAAAATTCTTATCGAGCTAAAGTTGGTTTTTGATTGAATCACTTCCATTGTAAAAATTGTTAATTATTACTTTACGGGCCACTTAAATGACACATTTCCCACTGAAAACCAAATACCTTTAATGCATTCTTGCCATTTATTTACATGTTTAGTCTATAGGTTTGCGTGTTTGAGTGTGTATGTGCGCAGAAGCTTGGTCTTTTTTAAAAAAGTGATATTTGCTAAATTACTTTACTGGTCCGCATAATACAGAAAAATGAGTTGTGTCCGAGGATCTATGCGAACCGGAATAACTTTGACAATCCAGATGAGATGAAGGACCTGCATCTAGACATGATGATAACGCAGCCCTGATGTTTCAACTAAACTATCCCCTGTGAAGGCCTCCTTCCCTTTCCTTTTCCTATGTATAGATAAAATATATAGATATAAGGGTAGCATGTACAGAGTGAAAAGCAATGGTCCTAGTACTGAGCCTTGCAGTACTCCACATTGAACTTGTGATCGATATGACATCTATTCGTTTACTACTACAAACTGATAACGGTCAGATAAGTAAGATTTGAACCATGCCAATGCAATTCCACTAATACCAACATAATTTTCAAGTCTATTCAATAGAATAGAATCTATGCCAGGGATGGGCAACTTCAGTCCTGGAGGGCCACTGCCCAGCAGAGTTTAGCTCCAACCCTAATCAAACACACCTGAACCAGCTAATCAAGGTCTTTAGGATTAGTAGAAAGTTATAGGCAAGTGAGTTTTTATCAGGGATGGAGATAAACTCTGCAGGACACTGGCCCTCCAGGACCGGAGTTGCCCATCCCTGATCTATGCGAACCGGAATAACTTTGACAACGTTTTATCTATACATAGGAAAAGGAAAGGGAAGGAGGCCTTCGCAGGGGATAGTTTAGTTGAAACATCAGGGCTGCGTTATCATCATGTCTAGATGCAGGTCCTTCATCTCATCTGGATACGGCCTGGATCTGGCAGGCTGCGGCAAACCTCAGAATAAACAGAGAGAGACTAATATTATAATATTCTTCTTATGATGTAGCGAGTACATCAGGTGTTATGGGAAGTGTTCCTGGTTCCGGCTGACCTAATCTATGCAGCCTAACCATTTACATGATCTGAATTATAGAAGTAGATAATGGTTTATGTGTATGCAAGTTTAAACAAATGTGCTTTTAGTCTAGATTTAAACTGACAGAGTGTGTCTGCTTCCCAAACAGTGATAGGAAGACTGTTCCAAAGTTTAGGTGCTAAATAGGAAAAGGATCTACCGCCTGCAGTTAATTTTGATATTCTAGGTATTATCAACTGGCCAGAATTCTGAGATCGCAGTAGACGTGAAGGACTAAAATGCATTAAGAGCTCACTCAGGTACTGGGGAGCTAAACCAATGAGTGTTTTGTAGGTAAGTAGCAAGATTTTAAAATCTATACAATGTTTAATAGGAAGCCAATGCAGTGTTGACAGAACCGGGCTAATATGTTCATACTTCCTGGTTCTAGTAAGAACTCTTAGTTGCTGCGTTTTGGACCAGCTGTAGTTTGTTTAACAGCCGAGCAGAACAACCACTCAGTAGAGCGTTACAGTAATCTAGAACTAACTGTTCTGCATTTGTCATTGAGAGTATATGTCGTAGTTTAGACATATTTTTAAGATGAAGAATGCGGTTTTACAGATGCTAGAAACAAAAAATGGCTTTCAAATGAAAGATTGGTATCAAAGAGCACACCCAGGTTCCAAACTGACGACGAAGACTTAACAGAGCAGCCATCAAGTGTTAGACAGTATTCTAGGTTATTACGTGAAGAAGTTTTTGGTCCAAAAATTAGAATCTGTGTTTTTTTCTGAATTTAGTAGTAAGAAATTACTGGTCGTCCAATTTCAGGTATGCATTCCATTAATTTTGTGAATTGGTAAGTTTCGTCAGGGCGCAAAGAAATATAGAGCTGAGTATCATCAGCGTAACAGTGAAAACTAATGTCATGCTTCCTAATGATATCTCCCAAGGGTAGCATGTACAGAGTGAAAAGCAATGGTCCTAGTACGAGCCTTGCGGTACTCCACATTGAACTTGTGATCGATATGATCGACATCTATTCGTTTACTACTACAAACTGATAACGGTCAGATAAGTAAGATTTGAACCATGCCAATGCAATTCTACTAATACCAACATAATTTTCAAGTCTATTCAATAGAATATTGTGGTCGATAGTGTCAAAAGCAGCACTGAGATCTAGTAACACTAACAGAGAGATGCAACCACGATCGGATGAAAAGAGCAAATCATCTGTAACTCTAATGAGAGCAATCTCAGTACTATGGTACGGTCTAAATCCTGACTGGAAATCCTCACAGATACCATTTCTTTCTAAAAAGGAACATAGTTGTGATGAAAGTAACACTAAAATTGTACAGAAAATATAATAATAATTTCAGAAAATATATTAATATTAAATGTCAATATATTATTTTTTATTCAGTTCAGTGAATGAGAGGGTAGCATCATTTTACCAGTGTTGCCCAGCATCGCTTTACCACACCATGTTACAGCACATTAGGGCTGTTAAAAACAGAATCGTGTATTCTACTACATAGACGTTTCATGTCGGCACGTTATTTGAGCAGACTTTGCTTTTACGATGAGCATGAGCGGTACATGAGTGTAGTGTTCGCATGGGCCATGAGCAACAAAGTGGGCCAGAGGTGTATAGGGCAGAATATTGAGCGGAGCGTCACACGACGCAGTGATGACGGCTAGAGCAAGCGTGAAAACTGAGTGCTGAACAGTGAGGGACAGGGTGGGGGCAGCATATATTTTTGGCTCATATTTTCTCTTTCGTCCAAAAAAACTTTCAAAGCATCCCAAGTTCTTTTAAACTTTCTATTCATCAAACAAATCCTGAACAACAACAAAAAAAGTATAATGGTTTTTACTGTATTTTTGATCAATAAATGCAGCCTTGGTGAACATAGGTGACTTACTTTTTATTTTTTTTATTTTACAGACTCCAAACTTTTGAATGGAAGTGTATATACTGTATATGTAGCATTAAATAGACTATTACAAAAGTGTATTTTTTAATAGGTGAGCTGCATTGACTGTAGCAGCAGGTGGCCTGTAGTGATTGTGAAATCAAACTAGCCTTAATAAAATCCCTGATTATGAATATACATATGGATCAGTGTGCATGATTAATTGACAGTCCCAATATAATAAGCAGCATACCTGGAACATTCACACAGACACTTCTTTCAAAACAAAATGTCCTCTGGCGGTACATCTCCAGGGATCACACATTGTGGCTGCAGCCAATCACAGAACAGATAAAAGCCAATAAGATCAGTTGCCCAGAAGAGAGATATCAAACAATAAAGTAAACAGATCTTTAACACACTACTAAAGCCAGAGGCTAAAACACTGACTAAAATAAATTCTGAATTAAATTGTTTTAATCCCAAATATAAGTTTATTTTTTTCGGTTTTGAATTTGAGCAGATCGCTGCAACATTGCCTGTAATATTCAGTACATCCCAATTCACACACTTGGAAATTATGGCCATCTCAATTATTCATTTACTAAATGACTAAGCTTTATCACTGACTCATGGCAGACTGTGTCCTGCCCTCAATCCTGACACATCTTAGATATATCAACAGTCTTTGCATACCAAAGTAGTTGCCTTTAGAGCTGCAGCCTCATCTCCTATATGAAGACATTTGACATTTATTTTGGGTCTAATCTAAACTGCTCAGCAATAGCTCAGTTTTGCTTCAAACTCCTCAGTGGAAATTTTCTGTCATGCTTTCAGTGGGAAACAAGAGATAAGGGCAGGGATTTAAAGGGGTGGTTCAATGCGATTTCACTTTTTTAACTTTAGTTAGTGTGTAATGTTGCTGCTTGAGCATAAACAGTATGTGCAAAGTACAGCTTTTAAAGTTATGGCAGTTTAATGCCTACAAAAACTTAGAGCTTATTCCCGGGTTGGTGACATCATAAACCCTGCAAAACACGGCCATGTCGCGCAGCATGAAGGAAGCGGAAGAGTTGTGTACAACGGACGTGAGCGGAGCGACGCGGCGCATCAAAAGATATAGAACCCATTATAATCTGTGATATTTTCTACACTGGATGCGGCGCTGAAGACAACTTCCAGAATCTACACGAGTTCAATGCTGGATTTGCACAAAGGCTATTACTGAAAGATGGAGCAGTTCCCACTTTAAAAGCAGAAGCTGCTGTTTATTGGCTTCAAACTGTAAGTACATTTTATTGTTTGTACATGTCTTTTAAACGTATAGTTCTGTTGCTATTTTTGGTTGCATCAAGTACATATACAAAGAGCAACTCATTTTTGCTTCGTTAGCTAAATTCTAGTGCATACTTCTTCAACAAACGCCAACAAACTTCTATGTTCATAGACAAACAGTTGTTCATGCTATAAATTAAACGCTACCTTTACAAAAATGCGACTACTCAGTCATGTATTCGGCTACAGTAAAGCTTTAATCAGGATAAAACTGTATATTGAAAGCTAATAAACACCAGTGACAACATCTAAACACTTTGACATATATAAAAAAAATTAATACCATTCAGAAACGTTCTTTAAAAGCTGTGATTGCAGCTTGACCCTCTTCATCTGGGTCTAATTCGGGCTCAATTTGATACCGCAATATAGATGCCATTATTTACATTTTCACTGAAGCAACAGATGGTAAGGGGCGTGGCGTTTCCGGACGCTTCAGCGAATCACAATACACTGGGAGAGGTATCATAGAACCAGGAAGTCAAACGAGCCGTTCATATGACAGTGGAAACAGAGGCGTAGAATAAAGGTAAAATATATGAAAAATACAGCGTTTAAAAAAAAAAAAAAGCATTAAGACATGTTAAACTGTGCCCGAAAAACACAATCAAGCCTAGAAAAAAACCACTGAACCACCCCTTTAATTTTTAATGTCTTATTACAGACGATATAGAAATTGCAGTACCATGGTATGTTTTGTTAGTGTACGCTAATATGCTAATGAAGTTACTGTGGCAAATGGAGAACATAGAATAGAATCTTACAGAATAGAATCAGAATAGAAGAATATAATATCTTTAAGATACAAAGCAAAGCATCTCTATTATCACAGCAGATATATCAAATAGGGATCACATCAAAGCGTCCTTATTCATCAAACACAAGTGTGCACTTAAAAAACAACAAAAAAAACCAAAAGGCTCCATCCAAAATCTTCCACACCAGCTAATTAACAGAGACAGACACAAAGAAAAACACTTACACACACAATGACACCACCTCTATGTTTAACCCTGCGACCCTGAGCTCTGATATCCCATGTGACACCACTTCTCTCTCTGTGTGTGTAGCAGACAGCTGGAGTTCAGACCGCTGGTGACAGCGCAAGTGTCTTTTGATGATTATTTTGCATCAGAGGAGAGAGGAAGTGTTAGTAATTGGACACAGACAAGGTTATTGCAGGGATGACATGAATTTTAGATCTCTTCTGCTCATTCCCCCTCATCCCTCACTCCCTGTCTCTCATTTTACAGCCACCCCCCTTTCTGTTTCCTAGGCAACCAGGGTGATGATGACATCACATACAAATGTCAGCCTGGGAAGAAACAGAAAGATTTAGATGTCTTTATGTGTATGTGTAAAAAAAAGAGAAAGTCAGAGAAAGGAAAACAGATATGAAAAATAAATAAGATGCTGTTATATCTACTGTCATTCTACAGTTGCTGTGACGGATGCTGTCACTCACTTTAAGATGGCAATGAGTCAAACTGCAGTGTACGTGCACTACCGTTCAAAAGTTTTGGGTCAGAAAGTTTTTTTAAAGAAATGAATACTTTTATTCAACAAGAAGACATTCAATTGATCAAAAGTAACAAAGCAATGTATAATGTTACAAAAGATTTCATATTTTGAATGGGGATGCACAATACCTCTTTTTCCAGAATGAGGCCAATACCGATACTTTAATTTTTGGACTCGCAGATACCGATACCTGTATTTTCATTGCTTTTGTAATTTTTAAATTTATATAGAAGGTAGAGAAACCAAAAGAATATGAATCCTATTCCTTGATTTAAATTTAGAAAATATATATTTCCTTCAGTTATTTTCATGCTTATGCCTGTTAAAATGTATTGTACAAGCTTCTGTTACTTTCACTGTTCATTTGATTGCTCTATCATATTTTATCTTTCATTTAATATTTAATACTATATTTTAATAATAATAATATTTTATACTGGCCTGGTTGGGTCAGTGGTTCAAATGTAGGAATACCAGTGAGATATCATAATTCTCAGTTACAATTTTGATACTACAGCAGAAACTACTAGCCTATTGTACTTAATGTATATTTAAAACATTATTAACCCCCAGGGGTCTGAGGCTGATTTGGGGCCTGGAGAAGTTTTGACATGCCCTGACATTTGTGCTTTTTTCAGTTGTTCATAAACATATTAATGACAAAAGTGTCATTACACTGTATTCAGCACAAACTAGACTACAATAATATGTGAGGAACATGTATGTACATGTTTGTATTTTTGAAGGAATAACGTTTATGCGTGGTTATTGAAAAAACAAAAAACTTAAGTCACTGAAATAAAGCCAAAAAATATATATTAAATCTGTGTTCACAAGACGTATGGGTATTGGAGGTTGTAGACTAGAGTTTTTGCTTCAATATTATGTAAAAATTATCATTCCTACTCCTTCATATAAAACAATAGAGAGATTTAAATTTTCTAAAACATCTTTGGTCAAGAAACACAGTATGCATGGAGGCGTGAATAATCATGAATAATGGATGATTCTCACCTGAGAAGACAAAAGAATCAGATAAAGAGCTCTAATGACCTGCATAATAATGAGCTCTTTCAGTCAAGTAAGCTGTGAAAAAACCCTGTTGATCATGTCTCAAGCTCATCATAATGTAAATCAAACATACAGAAAAAACAGCAATACTGTGAAATATTATTACAATTTAAAATAATGGTATTCTATTATTAAAATATAATGCAATTCTATGATACAAAGTGTCTGAACAGTTATGTTACCTCTATGGCATTTCATATAGGCTTTTAGCTTAAAAGCATGCACATTTGGAGAAATATTGATGGATTCTCATGTTTATGTCAATTTTCTATACAGAGGAGTAATATTTATTCAATATTTATTGTTATCACTATGAACGCTGGATACTGTGTTTACAATTCATACTTGCAGCCGGAGGGCGCTCTGTGCACTTTTAGTCCACAAATGCCAATGCTAAAGAAGAATAGGCAATCCAGGAAATAACAACTAACAGAGGCCAGAGATCGCTAACTATGGCTATTCAAAACACTTTTCAAGACAATAAATACACGATTGAGACGATGTATGCATGTATTGACTGAATTTGCGTCTGAATAGCGCTGGCTCCGTGGGCGTGGCCGCATTAGCGGATAATGAGCTGAATCACGGACTTCTGACATGGCTCTCTTTTCATACAGATTACATAAACACAGAAGGTTTGTTTTCGTTTTGACTTACACGATTTAAAACCTGACATTTCAACGTCTCTTTAGACACAAGTATAATTTTTTGTGATTAGTATTCACTAAGTTACAGTTCATTTTCTGAGAACTATCAGATTGGAGTTCGTTCAGAGGGAGACGAGAGATCACGCATCATGTTTGTTTTCTTTATTTTACAAAAAGCACAACATTTTGTTTTTACTCTGAGTGTACACAAATAAAAGAAAATATTCCACAGATTAAAATGGTGTATAACTCTTAATTGTATGTGCAACACTGACAGAGTATTTTGAGTCTCTTTCACACTGGTTAGAAAAAAAACGCGGTGATCACGCCGGTGTGACTGCCGACCCCAGAGTGTTAAAGACAAGTAAACAGTCAGTAATAAAATAAGTACAAATACTCCAATTACAAATATCACAAATAAATACAATAGAGCAAAGATAAAATTGAAATAAACAGGTAGGCTTTTTTCAGGTAGTTCTAACAGTAGTTTTCAGGTACAGAATCTGAATAAAGTAATCAAATGTAAAGTCTGCACAGTCTTCACTGTATAAATTAAATATAGATTAATTTTTTAATAAAGTTACAAAAGTCATTCAACCAAGAGCAGTGAGTGATTGATTTGTCCTTTATTGTTTGATTATTATTAAAAACACAGCAGCAGGTTTATTAAGCCACTAATTCAAGCGCATGAAGATGTGAAAGAGATTTCCATTCAGAATTTAAGTGCTGTCTAGACGGGGCTTTCTGGGATTGTGCTTTGGATGTTTGCGCACAGTAAACTTTCTGTCCTGTAATAATGTAGGGAACCACTTATTACACATAACTCATGTACCAGTTCAAGTTTTTACTTACATGTACGTTTTAGTTTTAATCCAATTGACACATGTGCTGAGTGAACGATTAGCAATCAAAAGCATGCAACAGAAGTGTGCGCTCTCTCTCTTTTTACCGTCAGTTAACGTTAATTATTTGCTATTGATATATCTGACTGAACTACAAACTTTTCAGCAATGTCTGTGAAAAAGAGATGTGCTCGACAAGCTTGTGCATCTGTGCAGCTGCGTGCTCAATCCACTTTTCTTGTTTCGCTTATCAGCTCGCGCACAGAAGCTATATGCGTTAATAACGAGGAGACAGCAGATGAAACGGCTCAATGAGACACACTGGGAAACATGATCTGAACACAAAGAAAACTCTTCTAGAACTCAGAACAAATGAACAGAACAGATCAAAACACAAACTCTAAACATGAACAAAACTCAAACCGTGACAATACCCCGCCATAGTACATCAAAGGGGCGGGGGGGTGGGTGACCTGGAGGCTGACAAGGGGCAGCTTCAGGAGAACAGGCAGCCTTCAGGGTGGTGCCGGCAGTTCAGGGGGCCATGACAGTTTGGCCTCAGTGGCCTTGACACTAGGCTTGAACAGGGACAGGAGCCCTCTCTGGACTCTGGACGTGGACAGGAGCCCTTTCTGCACAATAGTCAGGGGCTGGAGCCCACATGTGTGTAGCCCACAAACACAACTGTGGCCATAATGGTCAGTGCTTCGTTTAACTGAGCTGACTCAAGGGCAGGAATGGGCTCTAAGATTTCTCTCACTGGAACGGGCTCAGAAACTTCTTTCACAGGAATGGATTCAGAAATTCTCTCACGGAAACAGGCTCAGGAAATTCTCTCATGGAACAGGCTCAGGAAATTCTCTCATGGGAACAGGCTCTGGAAATTCACTCACGGAAACAGGCTCAGGAAATTCTCTCAGGGGAACAGGCTCTGGAAATTCACTTACGGGAACATGCTCTGGAAATTCACTTACGGGAACAGGCTCTGGAGCCTATTCACTCACGGGAATAGGCTCTGGAAATTCATATAAGGCATAAGGCACTCCCACAAAAAATTCTTGGGAGGAGCTATGGGTCTCTGGGCTGAAGCGGGGTCTGGAGCGGGATCGCAGGCTGGAGCGGAGTCTGTAGCAGACTCAGGGACTGGAGTGGAGTTTGGAGCTGGCTCGGGGACTGGAGCCATCACTGGATGCTAGTCAGGGGCTGGAGCCAAGTTTGGAGTGGACTCCGGGACTTGAGCGGGCTCGTGGGCTGGAGCAGACTCCTGAGTGGGCTCGTGGGCTGGAGCGGACTCAGGGGTGAGATCCATCTCGGGACTCAGGAGGATGGAGGGAGTCGCCTCTGGACTCGGGACAAAGGAGAGAGTCGCCTCGGACTCGAGACGAAGAAGAGAGTCGCCTTTGGACTCGGGACGAAGGAGAGAGTCGCCTCTGGACTTGGAACGAAGGAGAGAGTCGTCTCTGGACTAGGGACGAAGAAGAGAGTCGCCTCTGGACTCGGGACGAAGGAGAGAGTTTTAATAATTTTAATAATTTCATGCCGCCTCTGCCTGTCAACAAAACTCAGACAGGCAGTTACGTGCTCAGTTGTTGTGGGCCTGTGTCCATTCTCGAACCGTTCGATAGTAATGCACGGATCGCGGTTATATCCGCTGATACTGCGGATAACCCGCGGGTCGGGCCAAGTAATAAAAAATAACAAAAAAAATTTAGTTAAACAGCTTTAACTAAAATATACACAAGCTTAACTAACAGAAATTATATAATTATATATTATATACAGGGCTTGACATTAACACCCGCCAACCCGCCAAATGCGGGTAGATTTCAGCTGTGGCGGGTAAGACAGCCACTCCCACTAGCCACTTTGGCGGGTTGAATATAATTTCAGCCTACAGCCAAATGAAAAATAGCCAAGATCGTCGTATCACAAAATTACAATTCAGTCACAATTCTTTATTGATTAACTTGCAGTTAGTGAAGGCGGGATAGGCGGAATCGCGCTGAATGACACAACAGAAGCGCTCGCGTGCGCGCATTCTCTGTCGCGCGCGATCAGTTCTCCTTGCGCCTGAATACACGCACACACAGATGTCAAAATGCATCGTGTGGAGTATCTCACGTGAATACAGTCGGCTATGGCTTACGGCTAAGTGGGTAAAAACTGGATACGTGTCAGTATATGATGTCCATGCATTCAGCAGCCCCCAAATAAATACCTGTCTGTCATTAATGTTAATCAAACATCAAAAAATGTTAAATAAATATACATGTATGCTAAATAAACATATGTATCTGAAAAAAAATATATATATATATTTTAAATTACTATTTGTAATTTGCTTCTTTGTTCTTTTTATATAGCCTAACAAAAATAACTATACATACCTGATATATACAATGTATAGTCTTGATTTGGGTGGTCAATCTGCATTTGTAAGTTTGAAAGGGTTTTAAATCTTGTAAATCAAGTATAATGACTCAAAATCAAGTAATTTAAGCATGCCAGAGTCAACTTTAATCATATAAAATGTAATTTCCCAACAGCAAAATTGTG
Source organism: Megalobrama amblycephala (assembly GCF_018812025.1). Classification (NCBI taxonomy): domain Eukaryota; kingdom Metazoa; phylum Chordata; class Actinopteri; order Cypriniformes; family Xenocyprididae; genus Megalobrama; species Megalobrama amblycephala. Next base: position 15,395,857 of record NC_063048.1, on the reverse strand, counting down.
GCCAGTGAAAATGCTGAGTGGCTAGTAACTTTGGAAAACCACTAGCCACATTGGCTGGTGAGCAAAAAAGTTAATGTCAAGCCCTGATTATATATAATTATATATCCAACAATGATGTAAGGAAACAGTGACAATTTAAGTTTGAAGGGAGTAAAGCCTGTGTTTAAAGGCTATTAAAGGTGATAGAGAGGATTTTTTCGTCGACTGAGAATCCAAAGACTGTTACTGAGTTTTTGAAATGAGCGCATGCGTAAGAACAGCCCCCCTCCTTCACAGCTCATTTCAAAGGAACGCCTCCCAAAACTTGTGCACGAGTATTGGAACACGAGTGTTTACCACCGGCATTCGCTGTGTTGTGTTTTTTGGATTCATTATGTCGGACTCACCGCAGGTAACTCATAATCTGCAATTGTTATTCCTGTCTCCTGACAAAAACATTGCATGCAGTGCCTGTGGAGTATGGAAAGTTACTGGAGAGCGCAGCCGCGCTCGTCTCTCACAAGGAACATCACGGCAGTGATTGACAAGCCAGAGGGCCAATCCGCGCACGTCTCTCACAAGGAACGTCACAGCAGTGATTGACTAGCCAGAGAGCCAATCGGCTGATGTTTTTAAGGCCCTACCTTGTGCATTGGATATGATGTATATTAATATTATTACTTTCAGTGCACCTAATAAATAGTCTTTTATCCGTTAGTAAAGACAGTTTCAAGTAATATTGCAAAAATGTATAAAATAAAAACATCCTCTTTAGCACCTTTAAGGAAATGTAATTTAGCCAAATAAGAACTTTAATTTTAAATTAATTAATTTATAAGCAGTCTACTTCAGTGTGATATGTTACCATATCATCATGCTTAACACTGAGAATTTGAATAATTGTAATATGATGATCAGATAAATCAGAGAATATCATTGGACGGTTGGCGGGTGGATGCACAGACTTTGTATTTGTTCAATTTCCTCAATGAACATGGGTTGGAACTCTTTATTTTGAACTATCAAAGTGCACCAGATTAATGAATTTATCATTAAAATGCACAAAATTTTCTATTTCTATGATTTAAAGATCTGCAGTGAGTCTCACATATTGACTTGAAACTGTTCATTTTGCATTGAAAACTATTTGAACTTTATTAAAACTATGTGCACTGATTTATTGTGTTGGTTACATTTTGTAACCAACTGTTTATTTGTGCTTTTT